>NW_007377451.1:46084-46233 GCF_000475195.1 Diaphorina citri | reverse complement strand
TCCGAATAGACCTGATCTCCGATTTCCAAAGTTCAGGTTTGATGTGTTTTTTCAAGCTCAGAAAAGATTTACCTGATCTCCGATTTCCAAAGTTCAGGTTTGATGTGTTTTTTCAAGCTCAGAAAAGATTCAAACCACTTGTCTTCTTC
>NW_007377451.1:35730-45456 GCF_000475195.1 Diaphorina citri | reverse complement strand
GGCGAAAAAAATTGTTTTTTGGGGGTTTTTTTTTTTTTTTTTTTTTTTTTTTTTTTTTTTTTTTTTTTTTTACATTTCCTCACACAAATGAGCTCTGATCTCGAAATTTGTCGCGACGACCTTTTTTTGGGGGGATTTTTCTTCTTCTTTTCACTATTTCTTCTGGTCTTCTCTTCTTTCATTTTCTCTTCTCTTCATTCTCCTCACTTCCTTCTCTTCCCCTTCTTCGCAGCCTTGTCCGCGCCCCGCTTGTCCTTCTTCATTCGCTTGTCAACCACCTTGTACGGGCCCTTGATACCCTTGATGCGCAACTTTTTGGCCGTGTTGTGTTTCTTGGCGACGACATATTTCACCTCCTTCTTCGGAGCCTTGGCCTTCTTCATCAGCCTGAAAAGGAGGGAGAAAAAGGAGTTAGGTGAGTATAAGTTTTCTTTGCCTGCTTTTTCATAAAATAATAATAATAATAATAATAATAATAATAATAATAATAATAATAATAATAATAATAATAATAATAATAATCTCGGGTTATTTTAACAGGGAGTAGACCAGCTTAGTCTGGCTGGGGGACTTTGACGAAAAACGCCGACCCCGTCTAAACACGGGGAAAAGCGAGGAAGTAGAAGCTAAATGGGAAGTAATGTGTCCCTTCTCGTCCATCTGATGAGGGACATACTACGGGATGGGCATGCTACGACACAGACCACACGCGTCTAATTGTAATGTAGCAGTTGTTTTATTGTTACGAAATAAACAAGCTGGGCCCGTCCCTCCGGGGATTATTTAGCCCGTAGTTTATTCGATCAGTACCTATGTACCTACCTAATTTGTTTAATAATCAGTTTATTATTATTCTTGATTTGGTTTTTCGATTTTACTTTCATGTAATGATTTTAAATCAAGACTAGAGCCCGTTCTCCCTTTATTTCCAATATATGTAATGTTTAAGTCACCCATCCATTTATTGGCCTTGCTCGGCGTAGCTTAACATAGGTGACGCTAAAACCGGTCTTAAATGATCGACTGAAGTGTTATCTAAAACTTTCTCGCTTTGAGTTCATAGGTTGTCGCGACAAATTTCGAGATCAGAGCTCATTTGTGTGAGAAAATGTGAAAAAATGGTTTTCTGGACAAAATTTGCACTACCATTTTCGTGTTCCTGATAAAAAGACCTTTAATTTGATATACAGGTCGACCAGGTTTGGATAAGCCCTTCTATAGGGACAGACAGACAGACCGACAGACGACACCGAAGCGAATACAATAGTCCGTCCACTATACCTTTTATTATTACTATTGTAATTTAATAAAGGAGGGACGGACGCGACGTCAGGGAGAGAAACACGGCCCGGGCGCTACCAAACTAGTGGCCATATTTGACATGAGTGACTTCTCAATGAAACAGTACGCTTGGCGACCGGCTGCAGAACTAGTGTTGTGTATGCTGCAAATGTACGAGGCCAACTATCCCGAGATTCTCAAGAATTGCTACGTTATCAACGGTAAGTAGTTATTCCTCCGATGGGCAAGAAAAGACACAATATTCCACAAAACAAAATAATGATAAGTAATATTTTGGCCAAATTGTCAAAAAAATATTTCATACTTCGGCTGGTATTGTAACCACGTCCTTTTGAAACACCAGGCGAGCATCTTGACCACTACACCATCGGGGCAGTTACTATGAGGAACTTTTTTTGAAAAATCTGCTTTTTCCCTCCTGAAACCACAATTTTTTACGATTCTTAACTTGATGCAATTTTGCATCTCTCTGATTACTTATTCATCGTGAATTCAAATAAATGTGAAATAATTTATTCCACGTTCTCTCGAAAGGTTTACTACAGATCCTATGCATATTCTAAATGCATATGCAATATATGCATATATTATGGTTTTATGGTAATGATAATATGTAATAAGATTACTTTCAACAAGTGAACATTCTGAACATGATAAACAATGGAGAAAGCAAAACAAACAAAATTGATCATAGTAGCTTGGAGGGTAGCGCGTCTGCCTTTTAAGCGCGGGTTCGATTCCCGCCCGGGGCGCACTTTTTCCTGAACATGTTAGTGTTAACGGTTAACCCCACATACCAGCCTGTGTTAGTGTTAACGGTTAACCCTACATACCAGCCTGTGTTAGGGTTCTCGGAACGGCTGGCTTTCTCCTATCCTGTCCTCCTTCTCTCTTCAATTTTGGAACTATAAGACCTATTCGTTGTTACATTTTCCGCCTAAAAAAGTGTTTAGACTGCAGGAGTAAAGGGATTTTTCAGTCTCATTCTGGCAGGATAACCAAGGTTTACAAGGTATATTCTATTCTATTCCAGCGCCCAAAGTATTCACCCTAGCGTGGCGCGTCGTAAAGAAATTCCTACACGAATACACCATCTCCAAGATTCACCTCTATATTAATTTGTTTTCTGAGTTTTCTCCAATCTTATCACCCATTCCTTTTTTTTTTAATTAATGTATTAATTCAATTTAAATCTTTTTATTATTATTATTTTTTTTAAATTTGTTTTTCCAATCCTATCATTTCAGCGCCCAAAGTATTCACTCTAGCGTGGCGCGTCGTGAAGAAATTCCTACATGAATACACCATCTCCAAGATTCACCTCTATCGGGCAGAGCCGGCTAAATGGAGGCCGATCCTACTGGAGCAGATGGAGGAGGATATGTGGCCGGCGAGCATGGGAGGGGCCGGACGAGATCCGGATGGTAATCCGCGCTGTCTGACCAAGGTGAGATTGATTGCTGGCTACGGCTTGTGGTTGGGCACGTCTGGGATTATGTATGATATTCTGAAAAAAATCGGATGAAACTCACGACAAATGGGAACGGGCCTCTAGTAGACAATTGATTTTGTTGTAATTTTTTCTTTCTGTATAATTGCTATGGTCCGTAGTGACTGGGGCTTTGGTGACCACTCAACTTATAAGACTATGAGATTTAATTGTTACCTACTCGTATTTGTTTGTTAGACGTCCAAGTTTATCTCAACCAGTAGAACAATAGGTTTTTTTATTACATGTATTAATGGCCACTAAATACTATAGTCTTCAGTGACGGTGGTTTTACCCTCACCCTTCAAGCTACCATGAAATGTTGCTTAACTTTAGTGATCCATTGGGAATAGGTGCATTCTTATGAGTCTTCAAGCCTCATTGCTCCTTTTTAACCTGCCTCGGTGGTGTAGTGGTCAAGGCGCTCGCCTGGTAAACAGGAGGGCGTGGGTTCAATCCCAGCCGAGGTATCGAATTTTATCCTCAATATAATTTGAGAATTTGACCACAATAATAGTAGTAGCCCACTGCCTATTCGCTTTTCAGTCCTATTCGAGCAGTATAAATAAGCACTATTATTATTATTAACTTCTCTATTCTATTCTCTTATTTAACATTCCCTCTCTCAACCCCTTCTAGATTCCACAAATCGGCAAGGTGCCCAAATCCATGTACATGAAGAAGCCCATCGACAAATCTCTAGAGGAGAACTACACCCAGGCGTGTGTTAAGAAGGGGGAGAAGCTGAGTCTGGACTTTATTGCCCCTCAGGAAGGATACTTTCTCAAGTAAGATTGCATGAGTGACTCCATATGCGTGTATCATAAAGGCACAGTGATTTGAATACTATTCTAGTTCTTTAAGGAAGTCGGTTGGGGGAAAGCGGCCTAATTATAATAAATAAACCTCCGAGTGGGTATCACACTAGGCTTGCACGCAGGAGGTCCGGGTTCGATTCCCGGCGGGGTCGAGGTTTTTTTCGGCTCTGTGCTTGGAGTTCGGGGTGCACTCAGACTCGTGAGGACAATTGAGTAGCTACTTTAATCGAGTAGCGACCAGTGGCGGCATTACCAGAGTAAAAAGAAAAATTATAGATATGTCAGAAATAGTACGGGAGGCTCTTAGTAATGCTGTGATATCCACAAAAATTGTGAAGAAGCTCTCAGCTTCACCACGAATAAATCATGATTTAGATTTTAGATGAAAATAAATAAATGCCGTTTCTTTGTGTTATATAATATATCACAACTTTGGTACCTACTCACTGCAGCATTGTAGGGCCCCGCAACAGCCAGCCACGGAATCAATCATTTGTATGATACAATTTTTTTGCCCCGCCGGGAATCGAACCCGGGTCTCCCGCGTGCAAGGTTAACGCAGTGACCACTACACCATGGGAGCTCCACAATAATTTTCATTTTATACAATTCATTCTTATTTTCATTTTCAGATGGTGTTTCCAGTCGGTAGGTCACGACATCAAGTTCGGTATCTCATGTAAAGACATGAACGGCAAGTGTCACCAAATCATTCCCATACACCGCGTGTCATCTCATTTGAACGAAGAGGTTGGGGTCCTCGAATGCCCCGCACCTGCTACCTGTAAGTTTTATGAGAAAAACCTGTCGAATCGGTTCGTGTAAAGATACACAGGCGCGCTTACTGGAACTTAGCCTGGCGCACTGCCGTGCGCTTAGATTCCAACGAACCAAGCAAGTTTAAAAAAACTTAGCTTTGGGGGGTAGCACGCCTGCCTTGTTAGGGGGAGTTGGTGTTGTAGCGACTTTACCGAATGGTGATGGCAGAATAAAGAAAATATATCTTTTTGTATCAGCCATACACCGGGGTAATGGTCTCTAGCCATGTTTAATTGGCTCGTCCTGAACCGCAGTCAACCATCGTGAGGACTTGTGCTAAGTTCTTTAAAAGCAGGGAGAACCCTTTGAAGAACTGTCAGCTAGTTAGACTGGTTAGGGTTAGCTGTTCTCCTCACAGTCAGACGCTAGTTTAGTCTGCACCATCAGCTTAACTCCATACAGCCCACTCTGAGGCTAACGTGTAGGGGCAAACAGGCCCAAAAGATGGGTTATACGAATCTACGAAAACCTATTTCAACTTCACCTGTTTGCTCTCTCATTTCAGACACCGTCACATTCGACAATACCTACAGTATACTGAGGAACAAGAGTCTTCACTACAATATTTCAGTGGGACTCCCTCTACCCGATGCCAAAGACATGGTCATATCGGCCGATGATAACAACCAGTGAACAGTCGCTACAATATTTCAGTGGGACTCCCTCTACCCGATGCCAAAGACATGGTCATATCGGCCGATGATAACAACCAGTGAACAGTCGCCTCATTCACCTCAACCAATCAGAGAGAAGAACTATCAGAGCCAATGGAAGAGAAGAAAGAAAAATTCTCAGCCAATTGGAAAGAAGAATGAAAGCTGTTGAGAAAAGAAGAAAAAACTCCATGAGCCCTCCTGAAACAGATGAAAATGTTGGAAGATGGAGAGATTTCAGAGAGAAGAACTATCAGAGCCAATGGAAGAGAAGAAAGAAAAATTCTCAGCCAATTGGAAAGAAGAATGAAAGCTGTTGAGAAAAGCAGAGAAAAGAAAGAAAAAACTCCATGAGCCCCCCTGAAACAGATGAAAATGTTGGAAGATGGAGAGATTGCTACAACAACAAGACAAAAGAAAAAATGCTCAGCCAGAGAGAAGAATGAAAGTTGGCCAGTCATGCCTAAAGAAGAATGAAAACGATCTCGGAGGAGAATGAAAAATGCCGAGCCAATCCAATGAACTGGACCTTTGGGGGGAGAGAATGAAGAACAACATATGGAGAAGAACAACATTTGACCCTTCAAATAAATTTGAGAAGGTCAATGCTAAGTGCAATCTGCCTGATAGCTACCCAGCGTAGACCTCACATACCAGCCTGTGTTAGGCAACAAGACAAAAGAAAAAATGCTCAGCCAGAGAGAAGAATGAAAGTTGGCCAGTCATGCCTAAAGAAGAATGAAAACGATCTCGGAGAAGAATGAAAAATGCCGAGCCAATCCAATGAACTGGGCCTTCGGGGGGAGAGAATGAAGAACAACATGTGGAGAAGAACAACATTTGACCCTTCAAATAAATTTGAGAAGGTCAATGCTAAATGCAATCTGCCTGATAGCTACCCAGCGTAGACCTCACATACCAGCCTGTGTTAGGGTTAATGGTTAACACTACATACCAGCCTGTGTTAGGGTTAATGGTTAACACTACATACCAGCCTGTGTTAGGGTTAATGGTTAACCCCACATACCAGCCTGTGTTAGTGTTAATGGTTAACCCTACATATCAGCCTGTGTTAGGGTTAATGGTTAACCCTACATATCAGCCTGTGTTAGGGTTAATGGTTAACCCTACATACCAGCCTGTGTTAGGGTTAATGGTTAACACTACATACCAGCCTGTGTTAGGGTTAATGGTTAACACTACATACCAGCCTGTGTTAGGGTTAATGGTTAACACTACATACCAGCCTGTGTTAGGGTTAATGGTTAATCCCACATACCAGCCTGTGTTAGTGTTAACGGTTAACCCCATGTCAGGGAAGACTTTGTTAAAAAATAGCCATGTCAGATTTTGCAGTTTCCTATTCGATCTAGGTCTGGCCGGAAACTTTTGGAACCAACTACGTACATCATGACAAATCTTCCAGACAAAAATATGTATATGCTGTGTCATCTGGCAACCCAGACTTTGGGCAGCCCATCAATAAATTGTTATTGGTTGTTTCTCTCTCATCCCAAAAAAAAACTGACATACTTTTTCACTCTTGTTTCATCTCAGGTGAACTGCAAATCTCAGACAAGGAGCGAAGCAGTCAAATTGAAAACCAGTTCAAAGACATTGCCACCATAGTGTCGGAAAAATGCATCAATACGGAAACCAAACGACCGTTCACCGTGTCAATGATTGAGGCAGGGCTTAAGCAGATTCACTTTAGTGTCAATGTGAACAAGAATTCTAAACAGCAAGCCCTTGAGGTAAGTATTTGTCAAGGCATGATACAAGCAAAGCATTAGGAAGAGCCCGTCAGCTTAGCTTGTAGTGTAGAGCACCTACCTTGTAAGTATGAGGTTGTGGGTACAATTCCCACTTGGCGTAAGCTTTATCCTAAATAGATACCTAAGGTTTGTTCTTAGAACAGTTGGATTTCGCCCATGCGCTCTTCCTTTCATTTTGGGATGATAAGACCTCAGGCATTTACAATTCCCTCTACAAAGCCTGTAAGTTTAGTTAGCTTGAAGGTTAGGGCACCTGAGATTGTGGATTAAATTCCCAACCTGGGGCAAAATTTATCTTGAACAGATGTTTGTTCTGGGAACAGCTGGCTTTCTCCTGTACTCTCTTTGATTTTGGGTTGATAAGTTGTTAAGAGTGGTTAACCCCACATACCAGCCTGTGTTAGTGTTAATGGTTAACCCCACATACCAGCCTGTGTTAGTGTTAATGGTTAACCCCACATACCAGCCTGTGTTAGTGTTAATGGTTAACCCCACATACCAGCCTGTGTTAGTGTTAATGGTTAACCCCACATACCAGCCTGTGTTAGTGTTAATGGTTAACCCCACATACCAGCCTGTGTTAGTGTTAATGGTTAACCCCACATACCAGCCTGTGTTAGTGTTAATGGTTAACCCCACATACCAGCCTGTGTTAGTGTTAACGGTTAACCCTACATACCAGCCTGTGTTAGTGTTAATGGTGCAGCCTGTGTTAGTGTTAATGGTTAACCCCACATACCAGCCTGTGTTAGTGTTAACGGTTAACCCCACATACCAGCCTGTGTTAGGGTTAATGGTTAACCCCGCATACCAGCCTGTGTTAGGGTTAATGGTTAACCCCGCATACCAGCCTGTGTTAGGGTTAATGGTTAACCCCGCATACCAGCCTGTGTTAGGGTTAATGGTTAACCCCGCATACCAGCCTGTGTTAGGGTTAATGGTTAACCCCGCATACCAGCCTGTGTTAGGGTTAATGGTTAACCCCACATACCAGCCTGTGTTAGTGTTAATGGTTAACCCCACATACCAGCCTGTGTTAGGGTTAATGGTTAACCCCACATACCAGCCTGTGTTAGTGTTAATGGTTAACCCCACATACCAGCCTGTGTTAGGGTTAATGGTGAACCCCACATACCAGCCTGTGTTAGGGTTAATGGTTAACCCCACATACCAGCCTGTGCCAGGGTTAATTTTTAACCCCCCCTGTTAGGGTTAATGGTTAACCCTAGTCCTGACCTGGTACCTAGGTACCTAAATGAAGATCATCCTTTTTTGTATTTGATTCCTGTCCTATTATTTTGTATTTCTAATCTATTCATAAAACTACATAAAATGAAACTATTGAATTGAATTACAACTTTTGTTTCTTCATTTTACTCTTTACTTTCTTTTGTTTTTTCATTTTTCGCCCTTATTTAGGGTAAAAGTTTAGCAAAAACTCGAAAACGTTCGCTTTTCTCAGGACTTTAGTTTTCGGCCCAAGTTACTCAAACTTTGCAGAGCAGAGAGGTTCTTTATAAAATGTAGATCAAAAGTCTCCTCGGGCCGAACCTCAAGAAATGTACGTTTCGGCCGTTATTTTTAGGGTAAAAGTTTAGCAAAGCTTGAAAACGTTCGCTTTTCTCAGGACTCGAGGACTTCTCAGTTTTCGGCCCAAGTCGCTCAAACTTTACAGAGAGGTATAAAAAGTAGATTCAAAGTCTCCGCGAGTCGAACCTCGAGAAATGAACGGTTCAGCCGTTATTGGCAAAATTTCCAACATTTTTTAGGCTTCACTTTTAAGTGAATATTTATCTGATCCATTGATTTCAACCTCGTTGATCAGAGTTGCCAGATGTAACTAGTGGTCATCTGGCAGCACTGTCCATGAACGCCGCGAAAATTATAAATTTTCAGAAATCCATGTTTCATGAAAAGTTTGGCACTTTTGCATTCTAGTGAAAGTTCTGAAGTTCCATCTCTTTTATTCAATTTAGCATGATAAGAACGTGAAATTAATAATTAATTTGTCGTTAGTATAGTTCAAAAAAAAGCTGCAGACATGTCGAAGATATTCACTCCAACCAATCAAATCCGAATGACAAATGTTGCAATAGTACGAATGAAGAAGGCAGGCAAAAGGTTTGAGATAGCCTGTTACAAAAACAAAGTGATTTCCTGGCGAAACAACATGTAAGTTGGACAGCTTTCAGCCAAAGTCATCCTGGTAAACAGGAGGGCATGGGCTCAATCCCAGGCAAGGCATGGAATTTTATTTTAATTTATTTGAGAAAATAGACTGCCTACATAACAGCGGAGTGCTGAAGGTTAATTGACAGAGAATGCTGGAGGCATTAACCTCATTTGATGGTTACCTTCCACTCAAGAGTCTATTACTTGGTTTTACCTAAATAGGGATTCATTATCCACAAGTCTGTATGGTTGTTTCAAATCCTCAGTATTCATAGTCTATTCAGCCGAGTTAGCTTAGTGGGTAGCATACCCAAGTTGTAAGTGTTGGTTCATGGGTTGATTCCTACCTGGGCCAAACTTCATCTTAAACAGATAGGATTTGGTCTTGAAATGGCTGGCTTTCTCCTATCCTGTCCTTGCTTTCAGGATAATAAGACCTTAGCACTTACAGTTCCCTTTATCAATTTTTTTTTTTTTTATTTAAGAACATGCTGAAAATTTCCCCTTACCTTCTTTCAGAGAAAAAGACATTGATGAAGTACTTCAAACACATACAGTATTCACAAATGTATCCAAAGGACAAGCAGCCAACAAAGAAGATCTGAAGAAAGCTTTCAATACCGAGGACCAGACAGAAATATGTAAACTAATTCTTATGAAAGGTAATTTAAGTACTATTTAAAAAAAAAAAAAAAAAA
>NW_007377451.1:29044-35109 GCF_000475195.1 Diaphorina citri | reverse complement strand
TGGGTGACTTAAACATTATATTGGAAATAAAGGGAGAACGGGCTCTAGTCTTGATTTTAAATCATTACATGAAAGTAAAATCAAATCAAGAATGAGTTTTAAATAAACTGAATATTAAACAAATTAGGTAGGTACATAGGTACTGATTTTCTCTAACCACGATCGAATAAACTACGGGCTGAAAAATTTCCGGAGGGACGGGCCCAGCTTGTTGTTTGGCGGGTAAAATAAGGTGAGGTGTCAGATAGATTTTGAAAGTGTGTAAAATTGAGTATTGCGCGGAGACTTAAGTTCTTTACACCAGAGTGGGATAAAATCCAGCTCAAATGAAAAATCACTCAGGTGGTATTTATGGATATTCTTTTCCCTCATTATCCACATTTAAACAAATTTCAAAAAAGTTCAAGTTAGGGCGTAAGTCGCTAGAACACGAACCAAGGTCCGGGTGACCAGCCCCAAGCGGTTACACCCGACACTACTGAGCTTGTCGAGGTAATACCAGTGTTTAAAGGTAAAAAAAAGATAAGTATAGTCTATTAGCTTTATTTATGCACAAAACCGAAAGATCTAGGCGCACGGCAGTGCGCCAGGCCAAGTTCCGGCCTGAGCATTCCATTAAACAGAACAGGCTCGGACAGCTGACCCAAAATGTCCGTCTTCTCCATGACAGTGCTCCGGTCCATACTGCTGCCGTTACAAAGGCTGTTATGCAGGACTGTGGTTTCACAGATATACCCTAACCACCCTATAGTACAGACTAGACCCCTAGCAATTAATATCTGCTCTCAGGATTCAAATCTGAGCTCCGTGGCAGGAAATTTTCCAATAATAATGAAATCAAATCATTGTTTTTGGGCTATGTCGAGGACAGGGACTCAGCCCACCTTCTGAGGGTTATGGTACCTAGGCGATCCAATAAGTATATTGATGTCAGGGAAGACTTTGTTAAAAAATAGCCATGTCAGATTTTGTAGTTTCCTATTCGATCTAGGTCTGGCCGGAAACTTTTGGAACCAACTACGTACATACATACCTATAGTGATATCTCCCTCTCCCTCCCTGTAATAAAACTTTTCATACTTGAAGTCCAGTACTTACTCATAGTTCAGCAAGTAGGTACCTAGCATGGTACAATGTACCATTGGTACATAAAATAACCATTAAATCAAATTGGATTTTGTAATAATAATAATTAAAAACTGCACCTACGAGGTAGGTATGGGGTTATGCTACGTCACAAGAACAAAGAACTCAATGATAATTATTACTGATGTAAAAACAGCAGGTAAGTTGTTTGAGGGAATGCAATACATATATTTCCCATTTGTTTTGTAGTTTGTATAGAAACTCACAACACATGGTCGAATAGTTTGGTATTCGGAGGTGTTTCAATATTAGGGAGATTTCGCATCGAATCCTGATCCCCATAACGCAACCCATGTTGGCGCCATCTTGTTTACATCATGTTTTTAGATTATTTCCCATTTGTTTTGTAGTTTGTATAGAAACTCACAACACATGGTCGAATAGTTTGGTACTCGGAGGTGTTTCAATATTATCTTCGGCAACATCACACAAACATCTGATATTGAGGTCACTCTAGACCTGAGAGCGAATAGAGGTTAGTTTCGGCAACATCACACAAACATCTGATATTGAGGTCACTCTAGACCTGAGAGCGAATAGAGGTTAGTACTCGTATGAAGCTATGAATGTGTTTCATACATAGTTAGTCTACTGACCCAGTGTTAAAATATTAACACAAGCAGGGTGTGTGTGAGAGAGAAGAATAATTATTTCTCAGGAGAAGTTCGGATATTTTACAAATATTAAGGTGGATTTCCACCAACGCGACCTCTGTCGTGCGACGTCACCTGTTTTCACTTGCAACATTTGTCGCGCGACGTGACCTGTTAAAAATTAAAGCACTCCCCGACAAAATCGCGCGACATGGTACATCAAATAAACCAACTTACCGAAACTATATCGATGTGCTTCCTCTCTCAATTTCAATCTTCTTCAGGAAGATTGGTTAAACAACCATCAGCTCATCGCTCACTCTGAAAACCAAACAAATCATAAGGTAAATATATTTATGTATTAGACTATTAGAATTAAATACTTTGCAACAGACGAGAGAGTTCCTGAGGGAAACACCAAATACAATATTAGAAAGTTACTTACCTTACCTACAAAAAGAAAATAACTTTATTTTCTTCCTCTTTAAACTCAATGTCTCAATAACACGAAAATGGTGGTGCAAATTTTGTCCATAGAACAATAAAGCCAAAAAAACAAAAAAACTGGTTTTTGGGGGATTTTTTTTCACATTTTCTCACAAAAATGAGCTCTGATCTTGAAATTTGTCGCGACGACCTATGAACTCAAAGCGAGAAAGTTTTAGATAACACTTCAGTCGTTAATTTAAGATCGGTTTTAGCGTTACCTATGTTAAGCTACGCCGAGGAAGGCCAATAAATGGATGGGTGACTTAAACATTATATTGGAAATAAAGGGAGAACGGGCTCTAGTCTTGATTTTAAATCATTACATGAAAGTAAAATCAAATCAAGAATGAGTTTTAAATAAACTGAATATTAAACAAATTAGGTAGGTACATAGGTACTGATTTTCTCTAACCACGATCGAATAAACTACGGGCTGAAAAATTTCCGGAGGGACGGGCCCAGCTTGTTGTTTGGCGGGTAAAATAAGGTGAGGTGTCAGATAGATTTTGAAAGTGTGTAAAATTGAGTATTGCGCGGAGACTTAAGTTCTTTACACCAGAGTGGGATAAAATCCAGCTCAAATGAAAAATCACTCAGGTGGTATTTATGGATATTCTTTTCCCTCATTATCCACATTTAAACAAATTTCAAAAAAGTTCAAGTTAGGGCGTAAGTCGCTAGAACACGAACCAAGGTCCGGGTGACCAGCCCCAAGCGGTTACACCCGACACTACTGAGCTTGTCGAGGTAATACCAGTGTTTAAAGGTAAAAAAAAGATAAGTATAGTCTATTAGCTTTATTTATGCACAAAACCGAAAGATCTAGGCGCACGGCAGTGCGCCAGGCCAAGTTCCGGCCTGAGCATTCCATTAAACAGAACAGGCTCGGACAGCTGACCCAAAATGTCCGTCTTCTCCATGACAGTGCTCCGGTCCATACTGCTGCCGTTACAAAGGCTGTTATGCAGGACTGTGGTTTCACAGATATACCCTAACCACCCTATAGTACAGACTAGACCCCTAGCAATTAATATCTGCTCTCAGGATTCAAATCTGAGCTCCGTGGCAGGAAATTTTCCAATAATAATGAAATCAAATCATTGTTTTTGGGCTATGTCGAGGACAGGGACTCAGCCCACCTTCTGAGGGTTATGGTACCTAGGCGATCCAATAAGTATATTGATGTCAGGGAAGACTTTGTTAAAAAATAGCCATGTCAGATTTTGTAGTTTCCTATTCGATCTAGGTCTGGCCGGAAACTTTTGGAACCCAACTACGTACATACATACCTATAGTGATATCTCCCTCTCCCTCCCTGTAATAAAACTTTTCATACTTGAAGTCCAGTACTTACTCATAGTTTTCATTTGCATTGTTTGTCAGATGGTACCGTAATAACTCAAGAACAGTTGTTACAATTTTCAATTGATAGAGTCCTTTTCTTCGAGTGAAATATAGGTATACAGTTTAGATATGAATATTATGAATCTTTGTTGGTTATAATTCAATGTACGTAAAGACAAGAAATTACAAATTTCTATATTTCAAAAATGTTGTTTCCCTATTTCCTTAAAGATTGGCTGTACATTTGAGATCTCTGGGACACCCAGTATCCCAAACACTATTGCCAAGTTATCTCATTGTGAATGGGTACCCTGTATACCCACTATATGTCTGTATGTATATGGCGACACCCATTGCAGAGATAAACTATATACATACATATATTTTTTATTTAACTTAATTGAATATATTTCAATGATGTTTTTTTCTTCTGTGAGGTCAAATCTATTAAACTGATGCTTCGGCGTGGTCAGTCTTATACCTACCTATGATGAATTGAATGTACGATAAGACATCATTCTCAACAAGCTCTCAAGGTGAATTAAAATCATAAGCATTGAGATACCCACGAATATTGGGAATATCTCGTAATATGGGATTACCGGTCAACTTTAGAAATAAGGTAGATACCTACATCAAATAAACCAACTTACCGAAACTATATCGATGTGCTTCCTCTCTCAATTTCAATCTTCTTCAGGAAGATTGGTTAAACAACCAGCATCCAGTTTAAGGAAATTTTCTCAACTTTAAAGCTTTAAACGTATGTTTTTACTTTCCTTATCCTATAGGAAGGAAAGTTATGTAATCGAGTCAAATTTTAGATGGTCAGTTTTTAGTGCCAAAACACGTTTTGAGGTCCCTAGAGCCTAAATCCAAAGTTTCAGCCATTGGTCCGTGTATTTTTAGTGCCAAAACACGTTTTGAGGTCCCTAGAGCCTAAATCCAAAGTTTCAGCCATTGGTCCGTGTGTGTGTCTGTCTTTCTGTCTGTCTGTAAACAAAATATCTCGAGAACGGTAAGAGCTAGAGACTTGAAATTTGGTATGTAGTTGTCAAATGTGAAAAGGATGCGACACGAAACTTTTGGTTAAGCCAAAAGTTTTCCCCTCAATTCTCGAGGTCTCGTTCATCAGTAAGCACAGATCGAGATGCATGGAGAGGAAAAGTAAGGGAAGTCATCCTAGAGAAATATGCTACAACTCTAAATAAGATGAAAGAAAGTAGAGAAAACAAGAGAAACTTAGAAGAATCACACACTTGGAAATGTCCCATCTGATATGCTACAACTCTAAATAAGATGAAAGAAAGTAGAGAAAACAAGAGAAACTTAGAAGAATCACACACTTGGAAATGTCCCATCTGTCCATTCACTCGTACTGGTAGGCATGGAAGACAGTACGTGCAGTCTCACCTGTCACAAGCACATCGAGACCAACTGCCTGAAAAACCTGCAAATCCTATTCTCAATTGCACACTTTGTCCTTTCATTGCAAAAAACGGCGGTGGTCTTAGCAGTCACTTGCGGATCAAAAACCCCCATGCTGTAGACAACTCACTGAAGCCGCTAAAACTCATACCTACCAACCAATTAAGCACTTCAGCAGTCACCAACCCTAACAGCCAAACTCAACAACCATCAATATTGCCAATATAACATCCAACACCTCTAACAGTCAATCCCAACCATCAACCAGCACAATCCAATTGGCTTCTCAATGGCAATGTCCCCGTCCAAGATGCAGACGTCAGTTCCGTTCCAAGGCCGGGTTGATGAGTCACAAAAGAGCTTTGTAATTTAACAATATCTCGGGAACGGTATGAGCTAGAGACTTGAAATTTGGTATGTAGTTCACAAATGAGACAAGAATGTAACACAAAACTTTTGGTTAAGATAGGTGCTGCGGTTGGCGGTATTTTGACCGCTTTTTGGCGGTTTTCGACCGTTTTTTGGCGGTTTTCAGCTATACTGACTAAACGGTTAGAGAAATTGTAAAAGTTACTATAGAACATAAAAATAAGCATCATTCAATAGGATAAGGAAAGTCGTGTGATGGTCACACCAGATTTTTTTATAATATAAATTAAATTGATCCCAAGGGCAAGGCAATGCCTAAACCCTTGACAAATGGAGTGTGCCTGAAGGCATGTGATGTGTTCCAATCCACTCGACCCCAAATAATACAAATACCTCCAATACCCCTACCTATTACTCAGACGATTTTTTTTTACGATTCTAAGGAACCCCCTCTGGGTTAGGTACTATTATTTATTATACAGAGATATAGATTAAAGCGACGATCCATCAAGACATGAAGATAAGGAATCTGTCAGATTGCCTATATAAATAAAATTGTAGATTTGTCTGTACATTGCTTAGAATCGTGACATTTTTGGTTATTCTTACTCCTTATGCATCCACGATTCCAAAAATCACATTAGAAAAATTTCTGTCTGTCTGTATGTATGTCTATCTGTCTGTCTGTCTGTCTGT
>NW_007377451.1:0-29039 GCF_000475195.1 Diaphorina citri | reverse complement strand
ACAGACAGACAGAAGGACAGACAGACACACGGACCAATGGCTGAAACTTTGGATTTAGGCTCTAGGGACCTCAAAACGTGTTTTGGCACTAAAAACTGACCATCTAAAATTTGACTCGATTACATAACTTTCCTTCCTATAGGATAAGGAAAGTAAAAACATACGTTTAAAGCTTTAAAGTTGAGAAAATTTCCTTAAACTGGATGCTTTTTTTTTCAAGATACCCCAAAATGTACACAGTAACAAAGGTAGGCGAATAGATATCGGACAAACAAAAATTAGGGTAAACGATTTTATTCTCTGAGATTGACAGGTAACATGAGGTAATTGTAAAAACAAATTTTAGACCTCCAAATCTGAGGGAGAACTCTGGGTGGCAAAAAAAAACCCGCCGAAATACGGCCGAAAATTGGTTTTTTTTGGCGGTTTTTCGGCCTCCAAAAGTTCTCCCCTCAGATTTGGAGGTCTCAAATTTGTTTTTACAATCACCTTATGGTACCTGACAATCTCAAAGAATAAAATCGTTTACCCTAATTTTTGTTTGTCCGATATCTATTCGCCTACCTTTGTTACTGTGTACATTTTGGGGTATCTTGAAAAAAAAAGCATCCAGTTTAAGGAAATTTTCTCAACTTTAAAGCTTTAAACGTATGTTTTTACTTTCCTTATCCTATAGGAAGGAAACCAGGGTTAATTTTTAACCCCCCATGTTAGGGTTAATGGTTAACCCTAGTCCTGACCTGGTACCTACCTAAATGTAGATCATCCTTTTTTGTATTTGATTCCTGTCCTATTATTTTGTATTTCTAATCTATTCATAAAACTACATAAAATGAAACTATTGAATTGAATCACAACTTTTGTTTCTTCATTTTACGCCCTTATTTAAGGTAAAAGTTTAGCAAAAACTCAAAAACGTTCGCTTTTCTCAGGACTTTAGTTTTCGGCCCAAGTTACTCAAACTTTGCAGAGCAGAGAGGTTCTTTATAAAATGTAGATCAAAAGTCTCCTCGGGCCGAATCTCGAGAAATGTACGTTAAGGCCGTTATTTAGGGTAAAAGTTTAGCAAAAGCTCGAAAACGTTCGCTTTTCTCAGGACTTCTCAGTTTTCGGCCCAAGTCGCTTAAACTTTACAGAGAGGTTCTTTATAAAATGTAGATTAAAAGTTTCCGCGAGTCGAACCTCGAGAAATGAACGGTTCAGCCGTTCCGTTATTGGCAAAATTTTCAACATTTTTTAGGCTTCACTTTTAAGTCAATATTAATCTGATCCACTGATTTCAACCTCCTTGATCAGAGTTGCCAGATGTACACTAGTGGTCATCTGGCAGCACTGTCCATGAACACCGCGAAAATTATAAATTTTCAGAAATCCATGTTTCATGAAAAGTTTGGCACTTTTGCATTCTAGTGAAAGTTCTGAAGTTCCATCTCTTTTATTCAATTTAGCATGATAAGAACGTGAAATTAATAATTACTTTGTCGTTAGTATAGTTCAAAAAAAGCTGCAGACATGTCGAAGATATTCACTCCAACCAATCAAATCCGAATGACAAATGTTGCAATAGTACGAATGAAGAAGGCAGGCAAAAGGTTTGAGATAGCCTGTTACAAAAACAAAGTGATTTCCTGGCGAAACAACATGTAAGTTGGACAGCTTTCAGCCAAAGTCATCCTGGTAAACAGGAGGGCATGGGCTCAATCCCAGGCAAGGCATGGAATTTTATTTTAATTTATTTGAGAAAATAGACTGCCTACATAACAGCGGAGTGCTGAAGGTTAATTGACAGAGAATGCTGGAGGCATTAACCTCATTTGATGGTTACCTTCCACTCAAGAGTCTATTACTTGGTTTTACCTAAATAGGGATTCATTATCCACAAGTCTGTATGGTTGTTTCAAATCCTCAGTATTCATAGTCTATTCAGCCGAGTTAGCTTAGTGGGTAGCATACCCAAGTTGTAAGTGTTGGTTCATGGGTTGATTCCTACCTGGGCCAAACTTCATCTTAAACAGATAGGATTTGGTCTTGAAATGGCTGGCTTTCTCCTATCCTGTCCTTGCTTTCAGGATAATAAGACCTTAGCACTTACAGTTCCCTTTATCAATTTTTTTTTTTTTTATTTAAGAACATGCTGAAAATTTCCCCTTACCTTCTTTCAGAGAAAAAGACATTGATGAAGTACTTCAAACACATACAGTATTCACAAATGTATCCAAAGGACAAGCAGCCAACAAAGAAGATCTGAAGAAAGCTTTCAATACCGTAGCTTTCAGCCAAAGTCATCCTGGTAAACAGGGGGGCATGGGCTCAATCCCAGCCAAGGCGTGGGATTTTATCTTCATTTATTTGAGAAATAGACTGCGTAAATAACAGCGGAGTGCTAAAGGTTAATTTATAGAGAATGCTGGAGGCATTAACCTCATTTGATGGTTACCTTCCACTCAAGAGTCTATTACTTGATTTTACATAGATGGGGATTCATTATCCACAAGTCTGTATGGTTGTTTCAAATCCTCAGTATTCATAGTCTAGCCAGCCTAGTTAGCTTAGTGGGTAGCATACCTGCCTAATAAGAGTTAGGTCATGAGTTTATGCCCACCTAGATTAAACTTTATCCTAAACAGACAGGGTTTGTTCATGGAACAGCCAGCTATCCTCTCCTCACTTTCGGGATGACAAGACCTCAGCAGTTTCATTTCCTTTTGTCAAACCTTATAAAAAAGAACATGCTGAACATTTCCTCCTTAACTTCTTTCAGAGAAAAAGACATTGACGAAGTACTTCAAACACATACAGTATTCACAAATGTATCCAAAGGACAAGCAGCCAACAAAGAAGATCTGAAGAAAGCTTTCAATACCGAGGACCAGACGGAAATATGTAAACTAATTCTTATGAAAGGTAATTTAAGTACTATTTTATTATTATTATTATTATTATTATTATTATTATTATTATTATTATTATTATTATTATTTCTTTTTTTTTAACAAAATACCTACACTTGGTGTCTGACTGACCGTACAACACCCTAACTGTAAAAAAAAGTGTAGGTAGTCATAGTCACCTACTTGCTTTTTATCATAGGGGCCTGATTTAATAGTGACTTGTGTTTTGGGAAAATAATAACCATCATGACATTCATGACAAATCTTCCAGACAAAAATATGTATATGCTGTGTCATCTGGCAACCCAGACTTTGGGCAGCCCATCAATAAATTGTTATTGGTTGTTTCTCTCTCATCCCAAAAAAAAACTGACATACTTTTTCACTCTTGTTTCATCTCAGGTGAACTACAAATCTCAGACAAGGAGCGAAGCAGTCAAATTGAAAACCAGTTCAAAGACATTGCCACCATAGTGTCGGAAAAATGCATCAATACGGAAACCAAACGACCGTTCACCGTGTCAATGATTGAGGCAGGGCTTAAGCAGATTCACTTTAGTGTCAATGTGAACAAGAATTCTAAACAGCAAGCCCTTGAGGTAAGTATTTGTCAAGGCATGATACAAGCAAAGCATTAGGAAGAGCCCGTCAGCTTAGCTTGTAGTGTAGAGCACCTACCTTGTAAGTATGAGGTTGTGGGTACAATTCCCACTTGGCGTAAGCTTTATCCTAAATAGATACCTAAGGTTTGTTCTTAGAACAGTTGGATTTCGCCCATGCGCTCTTCCTTTCATTTTGGGATGATAAGACCTCAGGCATTTACAATTCCCTCTACAAAGCCTGTAAGTTTAGTTAGCTTGAAGGTTAGGGCACCTGAGATTGTGGATTAAATTCCCAACCTGGGGCAAAATTTATCTTGAACAGATGTTTGTTCTGGGAACAGCTGGCTTTCTCCTGTACTCTCTTTGATTTTGGGTTGATAAGTTGTTAAGAGTTCCCTCTATCAAAGCTTGTCAGCCTAGTGCTTGGAGGGTAGGGCATTCGACCTGGGGCGAAATTTATCCTAAACAGATAAGATTCTCAGAACAGCTAGCTTTCTCCAATGATAACTTGTTACAGCTCATCCTGTCAAAGTTATTCAATAAAAATTGAGTAGTTCCCAGGAAGAAGGGCTTATGTTATTCTTGGGCCCCTATTCATAAAGGCCTTTCTTCTTGGAAACGATTGAATTGATGTTGTTCAAAATACATCCAATGTATTACTATTCCCAGGTGATTCCTACTCTAAAACAGTGCATGAGTATTGAGCGAGCTCAGATGAGAGTGAGAGTAGAAGTCAGTGCCGGAGTCAAGGATGTGAAGAAACTGAAGGAGAAACTTGTGAAGTGTGCAACCAGTGTGGAAAATGAGGAGTGGAGTGGTGGAGGGCTGTTATTGGTCAGTACTGTCAGTAGCACTTTTTATTTTCTATTTTCCCTCTGAACTCAAGTGAAAAAAAAAATTGGACTTTACTGTAAATAAAAAAAAAGCAGTTTGCAGTTTCATCTCTTTACTGCTTTACTCTGACAATCTTTTCTAAATATTTTGAAAATATTTTTGATTAATTTTTAGGTACTAAACCACCAACTAAAAGATCATTGTTGTTGGTTGTTGTGTTCAAGATACTATCTTTAGTTTTGTAGTTGGTCATATTTTTGGTCGAAAAATTGGTGGACTAAAAGTTCTCACGTCAATCAGCCAATTTTTTTTCCCCTTTTTTTACACACTGCTGCGAGGTCGATGGTCTCGGATGGGCGCGGGTCGATCGTCTAATATGTAGGTCAATGATCCGGGGTCTATGGTCTTTATACAAACTAAAGGAAAAATCATAGACTTGAAACTTCGAATTGACTAACAATTGTTCACTCAAAAATACTCTGTATCTTGTTTCTTCTCAGATATGTCTCATAGATCCAGGCAAGTATCGGGAGATTGATGAATTGGTAAGAACTGAAACTCGGGGACAAGGAACACTTGAACTTCTCAATCTTAAGGAGGTGACGGAGGGCGAGGAAGTTCTGGAATGAGCGGTGGGTAACGGGTGTTCAAAAATTAATGACCCCACTCAGGAAGTAATCCCTTCTCAGAGGAGAGGATAAAGAGGGCCCATTAAATGGGGCTCACGATTTCACGACAGATTCTATGTTCTGTGGGGGCAAAAAACTGAAAACATTGGAGAAAAAACGTGTGCCTCAGAGGTACACTTGGTGTCTGACTGACCGTACAACACCCTAACTGTAAAAAAAAGTGTAGGTAGTCATAGTCACCTACTTGCTTTTTATCATAGGGGCCTGATTTAATAGAGACTTGTGTTTTGGGAAGATAATAACCATCATGACATTCATGACAAATCTTCCAGACAAAAATATGTATATGCTGTGTCATCTGGCAACCCAGACTTTGGGCAGCCCATCAATAAATTGTTATTGATTGTTTCTCTCTCATCCCAAAAAAACTGACAGACTTTTTCACTCTTGTTTCATCTCAGGTGAACTACAAATCTCAGACAAGGAGCGAAGCAGTCAAATTGAAAACCAGTTCAAAGACATTGCCACCATAGTGTCAGAAAAATGCATCAATACGGAAACCAAACGACCGTTCACCGTGTCAATGATTGAGGCGGGGCTTAAGCAGATTCACTTTAGTGTCAATGTGAACAAGAATTCTAAACAGCAAGCCCTTGAGGTAAGTATTTGTTAAGGCATGATACAAGCAAAGCATTAGGAAGAGCCCGTCAGCTTAGCTTGTAGTCTAGAGCACCTGCCTTGTAAGTATGAGGTTGTGGGTACAATTCCCACTTGGAGTAAGCTTTATCCTAAATAGATACCTAAGGTTTGTTCTTAGAACAGTTGGATTTTGCCCATGTGCTCTTCCTTCTTCCTTTCATTTTAGGAAGATAAGACCTCAGGCATTTACAGTTCCCTCTACAAAGCCTGTAAGTTTAGTTAGCTTGAAGGTTAGGGCACCTGAGATTGTGGATTAAATTCCCAACCTGGGGCAAAATTTATCTTGAACAGATGTTTGTTCTGGGAACAGCTGGCTTTCTCCTGTACTCTCTTTGATTTTGGGTTGATAAGTTGTTAAGAGTTCCCTCTATCAAAGCTTGTCAGCCTAGTGCTTGGAGGGTAGGGCATTCGACCTGGGGCGAAATTTATCCTAAACAGATAAGATTCTCAGAACAGCTAGCTTTCTCCAATGATAACTTGTTACAGCTCATCCTGTCAAAGTTATTCAAGAAAAATTGAGTAGTTCCCAGGAAGAAGGGCTTATGTTATTCTTGGGCCCCTATCCCTATTCATATATGCCTTTCTTCTGGGGAACGATTGAATTGATGTTGTTCAAAACACATCCAATGTATTACTATTCCCAGGTGATTCCTACTCTAAAACAGTGCATGAGTATTGAGCGAGCTCAGATGAGAGTGAGAGTAGAAGTCAGTGCTGGAGTCAAGGACGTGAAGAAACTGAAGGAGAAACTCGTGAAGTGTGCAACCAGTGTGGAAAATGAGGAGTGGAGTGGTGGAGGGCTGTTATTGGTCAGTAGCACTTTTTACTTTCTATTTTCCCTCTGAACTCAAGTGAGAAAAAAATTGGACTTTACTGTAAAAAAAAGAAGCAGTTTGCAGTTTCATCTCTTTACTGCTTTACTCTGACAATCTTTTCTAAATATTTTGAAAATATTTTTGAACAATTTTTTGGTACTAAACTACCAACTAAAAGATCATTGTTGTTGGTTGTTGTGTTCAAGATACTATCTTTAGTTTTGTAGTTGGCCATATTTTTGGTCGAAAAATTGGTTGACTTAAAAGTTCTCAAGTCAATCAGCCAGATTTTTTTTTTTTACACACTGCTGCGAGGTCGATGGTCTCGGATGGGCGCGGGTCGATCGTCTAATATGTAGGTCAATGATCTGGGGTCTATGGTCTTTATACAAACTAAAGGAAAAATCATAGACTTTTTTTTTGTGGAGAGGGGGAAATCTTCAAAAAGACGCCCATTGCAAAAAACCTTTGCAATGGGGAGTGTGGGATTGATGTCCGGATACCGGGACATCCAGACCCACTAAAACCCAACCTCTCCCTCTTCCCATTAGGGCCCTGGAACCAGATATATTGGACATTACTTCAGGGCCATTGAAACTTCGAATTGACTTTGTTCACTCAAAAATACTCTGTATCTTGTTTCTTCTCAGATATGTCTCATAGATCCAGGCAAGTATCGGGAGATTGATGAATTGGTAAGAACTGAAACTCGGGGACAAGGAACACTTGAACTTCTCAATCTTAAGGAGGTGACGGAGGGCGAGGAAGTTCTGGAATGAGCAGTAGGTAACGGGTGTTCAAAAATTAATGAAACTCAGGAAGTAATCCCTTCTCATAGGAGAGGATAAAGAGGGCCCATCAAATGGGGCTCACGATTTCACGACAGATTCTATGTTCTGTGGGGGCAAAAAACTGAAAACATTGGAGAAAAAACGTGTGCCTCAGAGGGTAAGAAAAGAGAACAAGGGAGAGAGAGAGAGAGCAAGGAAGAGAGAGAGAGAGAAGAGAGTAAAGAATAATAATAGTGCTTATTTATACTGCTCGCATAGGACTGAAAAGGCCCCTTACTCCAGCAGTAGGCAACTACTATTATTGTGGTCAAATTCTCAAATTCGATTGAGGATAAAATTCCATACCTCGGCTGGGATTGAATCCACGCCCTCCTGTTTACCAGGCGAGCGCCTTGACCACACCAAAGAAGATAGAGAGAGAAGAGAACAAAGAAGGGAGAGAGAAGAGAGCAAGGAAGAGAGAGGAGAGGGAGAGAGAGAATAGAGCAATGAAGAGAAAGAAAAGAGAACAAGGGAGAGAGAGAGAGATGGAACATGACACCAAAAAGAAGAAAACATTTCAATGTTCACTTGTGAGTCTTGAATTACATGCTTCAGAAAGAAAGTTGTGTTCTTACGATTTTTCCTCGAAAAATTAAGTTGAATTTTATCTCATCTTGAATTTCAACCATATTCCAATGATAGCTTAGGTTAACCATATTTTAATGAAGTAATCAGAATAAGAACAAAGAACAATAAAATTGAAATGGTACGTAACATCTGGCCAATAGGATTTTCTTTATTTCTGAAAGATTCAACGGTAAGCAATGTGATTACCAAAATATGATATCTGAACTGGAGATAGGTAAAGAGTGAGTGAGTGAGTTATAAAAAAGAACTACTCTTTTTGATGAACTACTCAGTCAATAAGTCAGATCGAAACTCTCTTAGGGAGTTGAAGAGTGAGTTACATACTCTTTTCCACTGAAAAGAGTAGTTCTTTCATATCTACAACATAAAATATAAAATCCAAAATGGATGTCTCATTTAAAATTTTAATCTTAGGATTTCACTCAAGTCCTGTGATACTTATGGCTAGGGCCATACTCGGATATTAATCTACAATTAACTTTTAATCTTGGATTAGGTACCTAATCTGATTAGTTGATTTCAATTTTTTTAGCCGATCACATTGCTAAATCCAATATTAAAAGTTAATCATAGTTTAGTCTCTTGAGTGTGGCTATTAGGGTAGCATACAATAATCAGTTCATGGAAATCCAGGTTTTTCCTAAGAAGGTCCATTTTCGGTATTTCCATTATGGAAGGTTGGTATCAAATGCTGGGAATTGACTTTCAGGTCATTTTCCTTTGTAAAATGGGTCTTCTTTCATAGAACACCAGTATCTCTCTCCTGTTTACCAGGCGAACGCCTTGACCACACCAAAGAAGAGAGAGAAGAGAACAAAGAAGGGAGAGAGAAGAGAGCAAGGAAGAGAGAGAGAGCAATGAAGAGAGAGGAGAGGGAGAGAGAGAATAGAGCAATGAAGAGAAAGAAAAGAGAACAAGGGAGAGAGAGAGAGATGGAACATGACACCAAAAAGAAGAGAACATTTCAATGTTCATTTGTGAGTCTTGAATTACATGCTTCAGAAAGAAAGTTGTGTTCTTACGATTTTTCCCCGAAAAATTAAGTTGAATTTTATCTCATCTTGAATTTCAACCATATTCCAATGATAGCTTAGGTTAATCATATTTTAATGAAGTATAATCAGAATAAGAACAAAGAACAATAAAATTGAAATGGTACGTAACATCTGACCAATAGGGTTTTCTTTATTTCTGAAAGATTCAACGGTAAGCAATGTGATTACCAAAATATGAAATCTGAACTGGAGATAGGTAAAGAGTGAGTGAGTTATAAAAAAGAACTACTCAGTCAATGAGTCAAATCCAAACTCTCTTAGGGAGTTGAAGAGTGAGTTACATATCTAATCATAGTTTAGTCTCTAGTCTCTTGAGTGTGGCCATTAGGGTAGCGTACAATAATCAGTTCATGGAAATCCAGGTTTTTTCTAAGAAGGTCCATTTTCGGTATTTCCATTATCGAAGGTTGGTATCAAATGCTGGGAATTGACTTTCAGGTCATTTTCCTTTGTAAAATGGGTCTTCTTTCATAGAACACCAGTATCTCTCGGCATTGAGCATGGTAGCAGGGGGCGTGGTCTAGAATCTGGTAGCCAATCACGAGTCGAGAATAATGTGCTTGATAGAGTCCACATATTGAGCTGGGACATAGTAGATCCAATACCTGGAGAGAATGTAAAGACAAAACATTAGTGAGGTCTACATTTCACTTGAGCAGGGTAAAAAGAGGAGCCCCATAAAGCTTAAATTCGTAGCAATGAAACAACAGATCGGATCCAAATTGAACGATGTTCTGAACTTAGCTACTGTCCCGACACCTGAAGAGCAGCAAGCCTTGCAGGAGGAGAAAGTCAACAAATAAAAAAAGGAAACCCATAAAGCTTAAATTCGTAGCAATGAAACAACAGATAAGTACATTAGACTTGTGTGGTCTCTCCTACGCCTATGCCTATCCCGTAGTCTGTTCCTCCTATTCCTAATCAGATGGGCGACAAGACTTTCTATTCATGTGCTGGGTCAACACGAGGAGACCAGAAAGTAACTTGTCTAAAGATTTGTAATGAAAAGGAGGACAAATTTTTGTTAATGGTAGGCATCGAATCGAGGACGTCCCGTATGGAAAGCAAGCTGGTTCCACTGAGTGAACTGTACCCCAAATAGGTAGTCTTGATATTATTATTACTTAACTTTGACCTCAGCAAAATACCCCAATGGTTACAAAAATTGAAACTTTTTGGGCTTCACATTCTTTGATCAATTACCTAGAGGCATCCGTAGTGCCCAGTTGTAGTGCCATAATGTGATACTGTTCTAGTCCTTCTATTGGTTCAGAGATGACTCCCTTGATGGAACTCATACGAATCTTTTCAGTTCTTTCTTTAGTTCCTGAAATTAACAATTAATTTGTAATTAAGTGAACTGTTTCTGTAGAATTCAGATCTAGGTATGCCATTTCATTTCCCCACTCCTTATGTTAAATCTGTTGATATAATGGCACTCTTTAGTAGCCAACAGTTGAGTGTTCTTTTTTTTATAGAGGAAACTGTAACTATTAAGATTTTATTTTTCCTAAATCGAAGAGAAAAGAGGTTTGATAGAGGAAACTGTAACAGCCCAACAACAGAGGCTTTACTGTCCAGTGTCCAGCAATCGAAGAGAGGAGGAAAGGATAGGAGGAAGCCAGCTGTTCCAGGAACAGACTTTATCTGTTACGGATACATTCTGAACCAGGTGGAAACAAACTCACAACCTACCTTGTGCAAGGCAGATGGGCTACCCCCCAAGCTAACATCTACTTTTTCCTTCTTCTTTCCTGCCTTTTCCCGTGTACAGACGGGGTCAGCATTTTTCATCAGCCTCTCAATCAGCCCTGCATAGGGTGATTGTTTTGGGCTGACATTTGGTTCTGGCTATAAAATTTTTACAAGTGGATGCCCTTGTTATTACACAATTCAATCAAATCTTCGATTGGGTTGGATATGAGAGATTGCCTAAGGCAATAATCCCGCCTTTTGTTAAATTTGTACTTTATGTATTGTATGAATTTTCAACAATCAAGAGTTTATTATTATTATGATTAAATCTTTATTTACAGAAATGTATATACAAGTTGGACAAAAATTGAGAATTAATAAAATAAACAAAGTTTGATCAAGGGTGGGGTTTTTGCCTATGCCCTTTGCACTTAACCTTTGCTATTCCTTTAGCAAGGCAAATTTCAGGCTGGTATACTCCCTGTTTAAAGTCTCGCAGCCAGACTAGGCTGGTCTACTCCCTGTTTAACGTCCCCCAGCAACACTAGGCTGGTCTACTCCCTGTTTAACGTTCCCCAGCCAGACCAGGCTGGTCTACTCCCTTTTCATCACCCCCCAGCCAGACTAACACGTACAACAGTACAAGGCAGACGTTGTGCCCCTCAAGCTAACTGAACTAGCTGAAAGTATCAAGTTAAACTCACCTAACCACAGTTCATCAAGCTCCAGTCTAAAGGTGATACGAAGTTTACCACCTCCTTTATTCAACATTCCACTCAGAGGGAAAGGAGGCAGGGGTTCCTTAGTGTTCAATATACCTGGCATCACATCATCTGGTAAACCTGAGGAAATAAAGTAGGAAGGAATTAAGTAATTTGTAAGTACCTACTTATGCATTTTAGGTTTCAAAATGTCTAATTAGTCACAGTGACAGGGCTTTAAATTAAAAAGCTAATGGCCTTACCTACTAACATAAAATAAATAGGAACTAAAATAATAAAAAAAGAGCCTCTGAATTTCATATGGCTGGAGATATTCAAACCAGAGATCCCTCAGTTATAAATTCAATGCCATAGAAACTATGCAACTGGGATTGTTGGGGAAATAAAGAGTGAGTGATGGTCAGCTTGAAGCTTGATTTTTCCCTCAGTGAAACTGCTATGAGTCTGTGTCATAGCCATAGCATAGCATTGTAGTGTGCTTTTTATTAAATGGGCTAAAAGAAATCTCTAAACATTTTTTTTTTTTTTTTTTTCATCCCCTTTTTCAACCACTTCCCAGTGTTATAGTGGTTAGTACGGTAGACTTTGAATCTGGAGGTTGGTGGTTCAAGTCATAAAATTTAGTGTTGTGTAATAAGTGGGAATGACATTTTTGACAAGCATTTATGCTTAACACAATATTAAAAAAATCCTTCCCTTAGAATAATATGTTGACAAGTGCTGGGCACTAATTGAGTCACATATGTACGTTGGTATTTAGGTTTACCAATTTACTTGTACGGAGGTGGTACCATAACCACTGCTATCTACGTTTCTCGGTGATACTCATTACCACAACAAGGTAACAAATAAGTATGTCTCATTAGAAGAAGAATAAATAAATACCCAGTAAAAACAAAAAAGCATAACAAGACAGAAGAATGATATGTAATGAGAACAGAATACTGAAATCTACTTGAGCTAGACAAGGCCTCTACATATTTCATGCTCCAAATTATGGACATATTTTTTTGGATATTTCTGGGGCCTGCTTAAATATCCCCACAAGGGCTCTAGAAGCCCAGGGCCCCACAGGCGCTGTATACCAGTGCTCATGTGGCCTGTATAACAAGCCCATCCCAAAGTATGTCTCTCATCAGATAAACATTTCTCATACCTTCTACCTTCCTAACAGGAACAATAGGAAAATATATGGATCTGGCTGACTATTTTTTTTTTTTTTTTTTTTTTTTTTTTTTTTTTCTTTAAAAAAAAAAGGTAATCCCTCTACATATGTTTCTACTTTAGAGATATCTCAGACATAAGTAGGTAATGTGAGTACTTATGTATAGGTAGGTATAGAATACACTTGTACTCATGGATGTGGTATTACATTGTTTATTTTCATTAGTGTACATCACCTGCATCAGCAGATCAGCACTACTATCATCAGAGTTGAGAAAATATTTTACTTCAACTATTTTGTGGATCCTACATCCTGAATAGCCTTCTTTATCTTTATGATCCCTGAGATGTAATAAAATAAATAAAAATAGCTGTACCAATGGTTTTAGTGGGA
This sequence comes from Diaphorina citri, assembly GCF_000475195.1. NCBI lineage: Eukaryota > Metazoa > Arthropoda > Insecta > Hemiptera > Psyllidae > Diaphorina > Diaphorina citri. The sequence goes on along the minus strand of NW_007377451.1, from coordinate 16,118 downwards.
CTGACAAAATATAGAGTTAATATTATTAAATCCAAGCATAGTATGTCTACCTACCTGCCTATATTTTAGGTAATAAATATTTATAGCATACATTTCAAATACGAGCTCATTAATATGCCAATCATGTAGGTACACTATAAGAATTGTAATTTATGTTGCATACCTCCAATCAATGTGGACTTGAACAGTTGTGACATTGGTAACAAAAGTAAAGGCACTCAGGTTATACCAAGAATTTAGTGGTTCTCAAACAACAAGTAGGTAGGTTTTTTCCCCAGAGGTTTGATCAAGGGAATTGTAACTGCTAAGGTTTTATTGTCCCAAAAGCAAAGAGAAAATGAAGACAGGATAGGAGAAAGCCAGACATTTTGAGGCAAACTGTATGTGTTTAAGATAGAATCCTCCCTGGTGGGAAATTGACATTGTAATGTCCAAGCTGACTAAGCTGGCTTACTTGTCTTATTTGTTTGTTTTGGAAACTTGAGAGGAAAAACCAAACTCAGTGTTATAGTGGTTAGTACGGTAGACTTTGAATCTGGAGGTTGGTGGTTCAAGTCAAGTCATAAAATTTAGTGTTGTGTAATAAGTGGGAATGACATTTGTGACAAGCATTTATGCTTAACACAATATTAAAAAAATCCTTCCCTTAGAATAATATGTTGACAAGTGCTGGGCACTAATTGAGTCACATATGTACGTTGGTATTTAGGTTTACCAATTTACTTGTACGGAGGTGGTACCATAACCACTGCTATCTACGTTTCTCGGTGGTACTCATTACCACAACAAGGTAACAAATAAGTATGTCTCATTAGAACTGAGGCAAACTGTATGTGTTTAAGATAGAATCCTCCCTGGTGGGTAATTGACATTGTAATGTCCAAGCTGACTAAGCTGGCTTACTTGTCTTATTTGTTTGTTTTGGAAACTTGAGAGCAAAAACCAAACTCAGTGTTATAGCGGTTAGTACAGTAGACTTTGAATCTGGAGGTTGGTGGTTCAAGTCAAGTCATAAAATTTAGTGTTGTGTAATAAGTGGGAATGACATTTGTGACAAGCATTTATGCTTAACACAATATTAAAAAAATCCTTCCCTTTGAATAATATGTTGACAAGTGCTGGGCACTAATTGAGTCACATATGTACATTGGTATTTAGGTTTACCAATTTACTTGTACGGAGGTGGTACCATAACCACTGCTATCTACGTTTCTCGGTGGTACTCATTACCACAACAAGGTAACAAATAAGTATGTCTCATTAGAAGAAGAATAAATAAATACCCAGTAAGAACAAAAAAGCATAACAAGACAGAAGAATGATATGTAATGAGAACAGAATACTGAAATCTACTTGAGCTAGACAAGGCCTCTACATATTTAGACTTGTGTGGTCTCTCCTACGCCTATGCCTATCCCGTAGACTGGTCCTCCTATTCCTAATCAGATGGGCGACAAGACTTTCTATTTATGTGCTGGGTCAATACGAGGAGACCAGAAAGTAACTTGTCTAAAGATTTGCAATGAAAAGGAGGACAAATTTTTGTTAATGGTAGGCATCGAATCGAGGACGTCCTGTATGGAAAGCAAGCTAGTTCCACTGAGTGAACTGTACCCCAAATAGGTAGTCTTGATATTATTATTACTTAACTTTGACCTCAGCAAAATACCCCAATGGTTACAAAAATTGAAACTTTTTGGGCTTCACATTCTTTGATCAATTACCTAGAGGCATCCGTAGTGCCCAGTTGTAGCGCCATAATGTGATACTGTTCTAGTCCTTCTATTGGTTCAGAGATAACTCCCTTGATGGAACTCATTCGAATCTTTTCAGTCCTTTCTTTAGTTCCTGAAATTAATAATAATTTGTATTTGTAATTAACAACAGAAGTCTTATCGTACTTACTGAATTCGAAGGGAGCAGGATAAAGTTGTTCCAGGTGGAAAAGAAACCCACAACCTATCATTTACAAGGCAGACGTGTTACCCTCCAGGTGAAAGATGTATTTTCCTTTTGGGAAACTGAACACATTGAGGTCAATTTTTAGCCCGTCCTACTTACCTTTATTATTACAATAGTAATAACAAAAGGTATAGTGGACGGGCTATTGTATTTGCTTTGATGTCTGTCAGTCTGTCCCCATAGAAGGACTTATCCAAACCTGGTTGACCTATATATCAAGTTAAAGGTCTTTTTACCAGGAATACGAAAATGGTAGTGCAAATTTTGTCCAGAAAACATTAAAGCAAAAACCAAAAAAAAAGGTTTTTGGGGGATTTTTTTCACATTTTCTCACACAAATGAGCTCCCGTCTTGAAACTTGTCGCGACGACCTATGAACTCAAAGCGAGAATATTTTAGATAACACTTCAGTCGATAATTTAAGACCGATTTTAGCGTCACCTATGTTAAGCTACGCCGAGCAAGGCCAATAAATGGGTGGGTGACTTAAACATTATATTGGTATTTATTAGGAAACATTAAAAGGAATAAAGGGAGAACGAGCTCTAGTCTAGTAAAAGTAAAATCGAAAAATCAAATCAAGAATAATAATAAACTGAATATAAAACGAATTAGGTAAAACGAAAACGAATCTTTAACAAACAAACATTCTAGATGCCACACTATTCCAATTGTTATTTTATCAAACTAATTTCAGTTGCTTGATATTCAATATTGTTTTCTTGTTTGTCAATTGCTATGTTCTTTTTGTACAAATATAACAAAGTATTTTGGGGGAAAAAAAAAAAAAAAAACAACCACAGATGAACTTACCTAACCACAGTTCATCAAGCTCCAGTCTAAAGGTGATACGGAGTTTACCACCTCCTTTATTCAACATTCCACTCAGAGGGAAAGGAGGCAGGGGTTCCTTAGTGTTTAATATGGAAGGTATATTGCACAGTGCTTCCTCCGACAGTGAAACAAAGTCAGGTAAGGCAATATACACCTTACCTGTTCTGGAGTTCTGGAATAACAATAAAAAAAGTAAAATAATAATAAACAGCCCTTTAAGACTATGTTTTTATAACCAAAAGGGTCCCTCTGAGGCGTTTTAAGGTCCAATGGGGCCTAAAATCAAATGAAACAATGCATCACCTTTATCGAGCACTGTTCTGTGCATTTTCTGTCGGGACCATGGCTCCTTGTTGACTTTCTCCTCCTGCAAGGCTTGCTGCTCTTCAGGTGTCGGGACAGTAGCTAAGTTCAGAACATCATTCAATTTGGATCCGACCAGCATGATTTTTGCGTTGTTGACTACACCTAAACTTTTCAGAGTCTGTTCGTTCTTTGCCAGGCCCTTGTACATGACTTTTTGCAATGTGTGAGGAACTCCTGAGAACATAAAGTAGAATTAATGGACATCCAAAGGGACAATTACTTGAGCATTATAAGCATGTTGCCATCTGGAGAGAAAATGTTTTAAAAAAAAAAAAAAAAAAAAAGGGGAAAAATACAAAACTCACCTTTCAGAACTGGGAACTTTCATGGCCGGGAACTTGCGTTTGTCGAGAGAGGAAAAGTCTAGATTAAGTTTTAGTGTGCCTGCATTCCAAGTGCTAGGTCATGGGTTTGATTGCCACCCAGGCCAAACTTTGTTCTAAACCAATAAGGTTTGTTCTTGGAACGGCTGGCTTTTTCCTATTCTGTCCTCTCTTTAATTTTAGGAAGATGAGATTACTTTTGTTATGTACAGTTCTCTTTACACATATTAAACCTCTTAGAAAATCAAAAGCTGCTACAAAACAACAGGTACTTGTGCAGAAGTCACGTCAGTGGAAGATTTCTACCAAAGGAACTGGCAAAAACAAGCAGTGACCAGTGTTATTATAGGGTTAGGTTAAACGCAAAAAGGAGTTTTCACAATTAGAGCAGTGATTAGTGTTATTATAGGGTTAGGTTAAATACAAAAAGGAGCTTTCTTTTCCACTGTTGTGTCTTCTGCATAATTACCAAAAAACATTGTGAACAAAAATTACTTGCCTATGATAGATTCTAAATGGGTTTTCAACTGTAACACAGTGCTATTTTCTGACATTTTGACATCATACTTTTCTTTACTATAAATGACTACAAATTGAAGTATTTTATCATCACTTGCTACCGGTTTCTCAGGTTCTGACTTGGCATTTGTGTCTGTCACAGGTGGAGATTCATTAGATGGAGCTTTTGTATCACTTTTGGGTGCATCATTGGGTGTAAGATCTGAAATCTTATCACTATCTTTGTCCTTCAATTTAGATTCATCTGCAAAAAGTAAAAGGAATGTGTAAATGTGTTAGGCATACCCAAATGCCATCCCCAGATAATATATAATCTTGTAGGTAGGTACATAATTATTATGTACCTACCTACAAGAATTTAAGGGGGAGGGTGATCAAAGATAGTATGGGGATGAGGACAATAGACTTTTACTGGGTCAGAGATATCAAGTGGAATTTTCCCATTTCTGGGTGATGTCAATAAGGTAGCTCATAAGATACCTTTCATTGTACACCATGGCAACAAAAATCAAACGGTAATTACCTGACTTCGAAGCATCCATTATGTTTAGATAGAAAAGGACCACTCTCTCTCTCACTGCTCAGTCGACTTTTCCCAAGAATGTCCCAACTTTTCCAGCTTTCTTATCAGAAAAACCAATCTTTTTTGCCTGTCACTGCTCAGTCGACTTTTCCCAAGAATGTCCCAACTTTTCCAGCTTTCTTATCAGAAAAACCAATCTTTTTTGCCTGGATCTGCCAAGTACAAATTTAGATTTAGATCCAGCGACTTTTGTTTACTTTTTGAATCCAGGATGATTTTTTAAATCTTTGTTACGATTTGAACCGCTAGAGAGCGCGCTGTGTACGTTTCGTGAGGTGATTTTTTTCATGTAATCAAATCACTGATCACTTTGGTCAGCCAATGAAATTACTTGGTCACTCATTTGCTCCCATTTCATTGGTCAATCTCAATATGATCTCAGGAATCCAAGGCGTCTGATTGGTGCATTGTCATAGGTTTCTCCATGATCCGTTTACCTCCATGATTTCCCCTCTCTTCTTTTTCCTTATCATTTCCCCTTCTCCTCCTGTGTGATTCACATGAGGGAATTTTTTGATTGTTTAAACACTTTACAAAAAATGAAAAAAAAAAAAAACAAAGCCAGAAATCAGAAGTGCCAGAAGGAAAAAGGATTTTATTCATTTGTTTGAATGGAAATAATTTATAATTAATCACTTCCCTTTTGTTCTTCGCTTTAGATATTCGGTTCGGTTGCGCTGTGAACTATGATTAAAATGGTGCTAGTGCTAGTCTAGGCTTGTGTGTCCTGTTCACTGTTTGTGATAATCTTCACTGTTTTTTATCTAAAAAAAAAAAATGTTTCTAATCTGTCTTACCAAGTTATCTTTTAGGTACAACGTAGGTATCTAGGAATTTTTTTATGGTTTGTGTAACTGTTTCTAATCTGTCTTACCAAGTTATCTTTTAGGTACAACGTAGGTATCTAGGAATTTTTTTATGGTTTGTGTAACAAAAAAGTAATAACAATAGTTAGGTAATAAAGAGACATTCATCAGGAATACTACCAACCTGTTGCTGAAGTTTTTAGAGTTGTGGTTAAACAATAACAATAATAGAAGTTGTGGTGTGTGTTCTTGTATAGTTTTTTATCCCCCATGGAACAGACAGATTCAAAGGATAACAGTATGGGTTTGTTTCCGCCTGAGACGTTTTGTAAATCCTACAGCTTGAGGAATGAAATCCGAGAGGTAAGTTTCACAGCTGCAAAAAAAAAAAAAAAAGAAAAAAAAAAGGCTTTAATTATGGTTATTACCAAATGCCTAAGACTGGTAAATATTGCTTCATGCTCCAAATTATGGACATATTTTTTTGGATATTTCTGGGGCCTGCTTAAATATCCCCACAAGGGCTCTAGAAGCCCAGGGCCCCACAGGCGCTGTATACCAGTGCTCATGTGGCCTGTATAACAAGCCCATCCCAAAGTATGTCTCTCATCAGATAAACATTTCTCATACCTTCTACCTTCCTAACAGGAACAATAGGAAAATATATGGATCTGGCTGACTATTTTTTTTTTTTTTTTTTTTTTTTTTTTTTTTTTATAAGGTTATACCAAGAATTTAGTGGTTCTCAAACAACAAGTAGGTAGGTTTTTTCCCCAGAGGTTTGATCAAGGGAATTGTAACTGCTAAGGTTTTATTGTCCCAAAAGCAAAGAGAAAATGAAGACAGGATAGGAGAAAGCCAGACATTTTGAGGCAAACTGTATGTGTTTAAGATAGAATCCTCCCTGGTGGGAAATTGACATTGTAATGTCCAAGCTGACTAAGCTGGCTTACTTGTCTTATTTGTTTGTTTTGGAAACTTGAGAGGAAAAACCAAACTCAGTGTTATAGTGGTTAGTACGGTAGACTTTGAATCTGGAGGTTGGTGGTTCAAGTCAAGTCATAAAATTTAGTGTTGTGTAATAAGTGGGAATGACATTTGTGACAAGCATTTATGCTTAACACAATATTAAAAAAATCCTTCCCTTTGAATAATATGTTGACAAGTGCTGGGCACTAATTGAGTCACATATGTACGTTGGTATTTAGGTTTACCAATTTACTTGTACGGAGGTGGTACCATAACCACTGCTATCTACGTTTCTCGGTGGTACTCATTACCACAACAAGGTAACAAATAAGTATGTCTCATTAGAAGAAGAATAAATAAATACCCAGTAAGAACAAAAAAGCATAACAAGACAGAAGAATGATATGTAATGAGAACAGAATACTGAAATCTACTTGAGCTAGACAAGGCCTCTACATATGTTTCTACTTTAGAGATATCTCAGACATAAGTAGGTAATGTGAGTACTTATGTATAGGTAGGTATAGAATACACTTGTACTCATGGATGTGGTATTACATTGTTTATTTTCATTAGTGTACATCACCTGCATCAGCAGATCAGCACTACTATCATCAGAGTTGAGAAAATATTTATGTATTTCAACTAAGTAAGTACTTAGGTGGGTACTTAATATTTGAATGTACTTACCTACTTAATGTAGCTATGTGTGTTGGTTGGTATCAAATGCTGGGAATTGACTATCAGGTCATTTTCCTCCTCGCATCCCAATATTTTGCAATGATGCTGTCTTGATCTGTGAGTTCTGGGCATGTGTGTACTGCAAATAAAATTCGTACCTACAAACTTGAGAATTGGCCATTAACTTTCAGTCGAAATTACATAATTATGTATCTACTTGAGTTTATTTCTCTTTTTAATTTTAATCAATGGCTTTTTTATTTGATTGGAAGGTAACCACTAGGACAGGTTAACTGGCCCCGCGGGGGGCTAATCCGGCTCTGAATGATGTTGTCTTGATCCGTGAGTTCTGGGCATGTGTGTACTGCAAATTAAATTCGTACCTACAAACTTGAGAATTGGCCATTAACTTTTAGTTGAAATTACATATGTATCTACTTGAGTTTATTTCTCTTTTTAATTTTAATCAATGGCTTTTTTATTTGATTGGAAGGTAACCACTAGGACAGGTTAACAACAGAGACATTCTTTATCACCTAGCCTTTAGAACTCTATTATTACAGGGTAAGATTCTTAAATAAATTAAAATGAAATTCCATGCCTCAGCTGGGACTGAAACCATGCCCTTCTGTTTACCAGGCGAGTGCCTTGGGGTAACGGGGTAAGATTCTTAAATAAATTAAAATGAAATTCCATGCCTCAGCTGGGACTGAAACCATGCCCTTCTGTTTACCAGGCGAGTGCCTTGACCACCGCGCCACCGAGGCATACACTGTACTGTACAAAGGCATTTATATGATGATAATTTTGTATTCTATGTACATAATATATTGGTATAAGTTAGTAAGTTACCATATCAATACAAGGAACGTGAATGTGCAAAGGCATTTTATTTATAGGTCACTTGCTTTTGATTGTGGAAAGTCTATAAATATCCCCAAGTCTTTGTGACATTTATATGATGATAATTTTGTATTCTATGTACATAATATATTGGTATAAGTTAGTAAGTTACCATATCAATGCAAGGAACGTGAATGTGCAAAGGCATTTTATTTATAGGTCACTTGCTTTTGATTGTGGAAAGTCTATAAATATCCCCAAGTCTTTGTGCTAGGACGCTGGTATTGAGGGGAAAATATTCATTGATAAATTTTATCTCCTATAGTGTGTCCAGATCAATGTGACAGCAAAAAAATAGGCATTGTTGCCAAACATGTCACATGTGCAATGGTAGAGAAAGGGGAAGGTATATTGCACAGTGCTTCCTCCGACAGTGAAACAAAGTCAGGTAAGGCAATATACACCTTACCTGTTCTGGAGTTCTGGAATCCAACCTCTGAACTTAGAGCTCTACCTCTGCATTTTAGAAGAGAGAGTTTATCAAAAATAGACCTTTACCTGAATTGCAACAATGTAAGGATTTCCTGCAATCTGATTGGTTCCTTCATTTTGGGTTGATGACTCATTGCTGTCACATTGATCTGGATGAACTATAGGAGGCAATAAGACTTGCTGATAGCTCATTTATCTTTTCGGCCGTTTTTTTTTTAGATAAGACAGAGAGAGTTTTTTCAATCATTGAAACGGATTATGAAACTGATTGTGAAAAATAGGTACTGCTAGCATAGGTACATAGCATATTATTGTTCTAAGCTGACAGTCTAAATAAAGCGCTATTTTTACCTGTTGAAATTTCATCCCTTACACTTACTCGTAGGTTGTACTTAAGTAAATGTCTCTAATAACTCATCTTTTCTTCTGATTTCAGTACTTGAAAACCAAGCTGCTTAATAAGGAGTCGAAATTTTTCAAGGTAAGAAACAGTCATGATTTATATCAGGCTTGTCCAACCCGCGGCCCGCGAGCCGCCATGGCGGCCCGCGAGCTCATTTTTGCGGCCCGCGAGTTGTTCTAAGCTGACAGTTTAAATAAAGCGCTACTTTTACCTGTTGAAATTTCATCCCTTACACTTACTCGTAGGTTGTACTTAAATGTCTCTAATAACTCATCTTTTCTTCTGATTTCAGTACTTGAAAACTAAGCTGCTTAATAAGGAGTCGAAATTTTTTAAGGTAAGAAACAGTCATGATTTATATGATCTTTAACTTAGAACAAATTTAGGATACGAGTATTCTTCGCTTCCTTTTCCATCTTCTTTCCCTCTCTCTTACTCCGTCCCCCTCCCTCTACTTCCTTTTCTTTCCTTTTTTAATTTCACTCTCTCCCTCTCCCTCTCTCTCTCTTTTCGTTCCCTCTCCTCTCTCTCTCTCTCTCTTCGTTCCCTCTCCTCTCTCTCTCTGTTCTCTCTTCTTTCCTTTTTAATTTCTCTCTCCCTTCCCTCTTCCCCAACTCAAATGTGTCTGTATGTGTGGGAGAGAGAGAGAGAGAGGGAGGGAGAGAGACAGAGTGAGAGAGAGAGAGTGAGAGATCCCTCATGTGTGTTTGAGAGAGAGAGAGAGATCTGAATCGCCCACATGATTGTGTACTCAGCTGTCGGTCTCTCTCTCTCTCTCTCTCTTTTCGATTTCACTTAATTTTCACCGTATTTGTAGAGCCCTTTCAGTCCCTAGACTCCTAGACTAAGAGCCCTACCTAAACAAAAAAAAAAGTTTTCTCTAGACTGAGAACCTAGGTGTACCCTAAGTACTAAAAAAAGTTCAAATAAATTTAAATTCAAACGAGGCCAATGAAATAAGACATATTAATATTTAATTTATGGGCCCACTGTTTATGGGCCCACTGTTAAATAGGTACGTACGTAATTAATTTGCATAAATAGAACTTATTTACTCGTATTATTTTTCTTCTGAAGTTTTTCTTATCTAGGATTATGGATTGTTGTTTCACTTTGATGAATAAACTCTTTTGGGCTGAAAAAAGAATAATAATAATAATAATAATAATAAGTAAACAAAAAAGTTATGTAATACCTGGCATTAATATGTACCTAAACCTAAATTCCCAAGCTTAATAAGGGTTTGACATGGGCAATCGGTTTTGCGTAGTAGGGTTAGTCCCATTCCTTGATTAGGACCAGAACTGTAGAAAAACTCACTCAGAAAAAATTCTAACCCATCACCGTTAGTAGAGCTAAATCCCCGGTGTGGTTGGGTAGAAAAATTGCTCTAACGGTCCCAAAGACGCGATAGGCCCAAAATGTAGTGACCAAATTCCTTTTCATAAAAGAGTCTTAAGGGCCCCAAAATTCCAAGGAGCAAAGTGCAAGCCTAGTTAGCTTGGAAGGTAGCGCTTCTACCTTGTAAGCGCTAGGTCGCGGGTTCGATTCCCGCCCGGGGGCGAACTTAATCCTAAACAGATAAGGTTTGTTCTCGGAACGGCTGGCTTTCTCCTATCCTGTCCTCTCTTCAATTTCGGGACAATAAGACCTCCCTTGTTACAGTTCTCTTAACAAACCTCTGGAATATAATTAAATTAATAATAAAAACGGGGAATTTACTTCGTTTGTTTTGTCCAATTCACCTGTGTTATCTGGGCTATCTGAGGGAAGTAAAAAGGAACATGTGTGCTATATGCTATTGCTAGGTACACTTAATTCATCATAGGCCCAGACCAAGCACTGGTGCGGGCTTTATTATTTGATCAATGTGTTTTTTTACCCCGGCTATATTTTTTTGCCATATTGGATTAAGTTTTGTTCGTACTTCACCGCAAAATAGCAAATCCATCTTAGTATTTAATCACAACTATCACCAACCACAAAATTAATTGCTTTCTATGTTTCGTTTGCTAGGTTTTTTGCTTCCTACCATTTCAGCTTTCTACGTTTCTCCATTCGAGGATGCAAAAAGTGGATGGATGTACCAAGTTAAGGTTTCGTATTTAGAAGCCTTTTGGAATTTGCCATCTGGGGTTAGAATAGAATATACCTTGTTTATCCTGCTCGAATGATACGAAAAAGTCTCTTTACCCCAGTGGTCTAATCAAGGTCTCGTGTATTTTAGGGGTTTAACAACGTTCAGAACGTTCTTATTTTTCCTTTTTCCTTTTACACCCTACCCTCTAACAAAGTTCTTATTTTTCCTCAACCAAAGTATGGATGAAAGAAACTGGTGTCGTTCACGCAAGCAAGGTTTTGTTGAATTAATGAACTCTGCACTACCACCAGATTCCACCAGTCCTTCTCCTACATTATTTTAACAAAGTTCTTATTTTTCCTCAACCAAAGTATGGATGAAAGAAACTGGTGTCGTTCACGCAAGCAAGGTTTTGCTGAATTAATGAACTCTGCACTATCACCACTCCTTCTCCTACATTTTTTTAGCTTCCACCCTTTATAACCTTTATTTTTCCTCCCAATATTCGTTTGAGTAGTTCGTATCGGTTTTGTACGGTAAAATAGGGCAGGGAGCTATAGGAAATGGCCATACGTTGTACCATTGCGCTGAAGGGGTACACTTGCAATACCTTACATAGAGAAGTCACTTCATCAAAGACACTCTGGCGATGACAAGTATAGGGTGGTTTTAAATGCTGAGACCCAACACTAAACACTAGTAGTTTTTGTGAACAGTTTCTAAACTTTGGAAACGTACTGTACCCAACAAATCAATCTATGGTCAACTCATTTGGTCACTTCTAGTCTTTAGGATTGTCTCAAATGTTCTCCACTTAAAACACCTTTGTAAATTTTGACTTGATCAGATTTGTAAATCTTGGAATTTATGGCCATGTTTTATGACCCAACTTGGATTCGAACCACCAACCTCCAGATCAAACTACTTTACTGGGTACATCACTGAAGTTGGCTTGGAAATTTGATAAACATGTGCAGTATTATTCAGTAATTAATATCTGTGTAATCTCAAGTAAATGTTCGCAATAATTTCTCCTAATAGACTAGTCTTAATGGATAGGTATTTTGGATTAAAATTACCGCCATTAAAGGGGGCATTCCCCTCGGGCGTAATGGGGATTTTCGTCTTCATGGGTGATCGGGAAAACCCCCTTACAAGGATGAGAAGGAGGGGGTAATCTCGTCATCTGAAAGTGGTTAATCTTGTGGTCCCAGTGTCTCTAACCTATCAACTCTATCTTGTATCTCAGAATTCTCATCAGACATTCCAAGTCCTTGTGTTAGGTCTTAGTTCTTCGCCTTTTTCCGTGTTCAGTCGGCCTTTTTCGTCAGCCCATCAATCAACCCTAGGTCGTGGGGCTCACGTTTATTTTTGGCTACAAAATTTCTACCAGTGCAGGATGTCTCTCGCACTCAACTTTTGCTTTCTCTTAGGGGAAATTTCAGGCTGGTGTACTCCCTATTTAAAGTCCCCCAGCCCAGACTTTTTATGCTAAATCTCAGTCCTTATGCTAAATGTCCAAAATATTCCGTGCTGACTGAGCTATTTTGCATCCAGGAATAAGGTCATTTATTCCATGTCCGTGTGTCCCCTGTAACCCTTGTCAATCTGCCGGAAAGTACCTAATATAGCACTGAACTTATTATAGTTATCGAGTACCTTTTTTACAAGAATGTATTACTAGGAAACCACAATTATTTTGTTCGATTACCGGTATTTCAGTCAGAATTTCCCATCCTAATCCGAAGGATGTACCGATTGCATATAATTTCGTGTTAACTTCCCTACTTGATTGCATATTTTGTTTTGATTGCATATTTTAACATCTAATGAAGCTGTCAAACGTGTCTCTTTTAGTAAAGAAGAAGGTGCAAGATAATATTTAATTAGAAATTATCGTTATTTACCCGAGCAGGTAGTTTAGGTGTTGGGTGGGTTTTCCACTGGTAGAAATCCCAGCACATGTTGGGTTTGGTCAAATGGGAAGAGAGAAAATAGTTTAGGATAAAATCCGCCCCGGGCGTTAATCGAACCCGCAACCCAACACTTCCAAGGTAGACGCGTTACCGACCAATCTAACCAGGCTGACTGTGAACACCTGATCAGGTCTACCTGATAGTGTGTGTGCTCATCAGGTTGTGCGTCGTGCTATGGTATCACAGTGGTAAGATGTGGCACTTGTGAGCCAGCCACTCACTATCAGGTAGACCTGATCAGGTAGGTCCTGAACCGGCCAAAACTTGAAATCCGCGCGTGTCTCAAGTACTCAAGTATAATTACATATTTATTACTATTATTCCGGTTGGGTTCAAGAGCTCACTTTTAGTATTTTTTATTATTTAAAATTTCTTTAAAAGTTTGTGCTTTATCTCACTGTCTGGGAAGTCTTTGGTAAATCAAAATAACACAAGAAAAAATCTAGTAATAATATAATAAACTGTAAAAATAAAACCTTTTTTGGGCAACGAACCCGGAACTGCGGAATGCAATCTTGTGATAAAGGCTCTGGAAAGCCTATGTCTGGTAGTTTATTTTTGTATTCTGTGAACAATTACTTACAGGGATGATGAAGAATATGTTAAGAATATTGTAAAGAATGAAAGAATAAACTTATTATTATTAATTTTACTTGGAGGAGGAGGGAGGGGTGTATTCTCACCTTTATTTCTATGTATACCTATACCTTATCCATTTGAATATGGCAGCAAGGATTCATCTAAAAAGTAGGCTACGTTGCCAAACGTGTCAAAGGTTCAACGGTAGAATATCTTTAAAGGAGGAAGGTACATTGCACAGTGCTTCCTCCCACAATGATACTTTTTTTTTATGCCGATGGTATTCAGTATTCGTAATGATTTATGTATTCCTAAAAAAAGTAACGAAAAGATGATTTCTTACTAGAATTGAATAATAATAAATTGTTTATTATATTATTTTATTTCATTTTTTGAACAAAGACTTTGTTTGGACTGCTCAAGGAAAGGGAAAGGGACTTTTCAGTCTCATTTTGGCAGTATATGTAGACAGGGTATATTCTAGTCTACATCTAGGTATTATCAACAGTGACAAAATTAAACAAAAGTTACAGAATTAAAAAAAAAAAAATACAAAATTAAACAAAAGTTACAGAATCTTGTAAGAGTTTGTCCAAAGTGGGGTATTCTTTCCTCCGGTAGAAATTATAAATGATTTGACAAATGGCAAGCCTATCAAAACTGCCAGGCTCTGTTATGGTTCTCTTCCTACCTCCTCTTTTTGGTGTTGAAAGGAAATTTGCATTCTTATCTTCGTCGGGAGAAGTACACACTAAGCTTTTCTTCTCCTTTTTTATACGATAGATCGTTCTTGCAGGCACTTTTGTTGCTTGATAAGTAAGATCTACAGATTCTCTTACTGTTGCACATTGGCTTTGAAAGTAATCTCGTACATTTTCTACAATTTCTCGCGACTGACTTTTTAAAGTCACTTTGTTAGCCGACATATTCTTCTTTAATGGTAAAATGTACGATGAAACACAATAAATGGAAAGAAATGAAAACACAGAAAACAAAAACACTTTTGTAATAAAAGAAAAAAAATATGTATAAATAGGTAAATAAATGTTTATGTTGATTGAAAATAAAACTATAGAAATAAAATAATTAATTACTAAAAAACTGAAATTAGAACAACACGATGTCTACTAAATCCAGATAGGTAATGATAATGATAATGAATGATCACAAACATACCAAATTGCATAATAAGTACCCGATGCGAGTACTAAAAATAGATACCATCTTTACCTGTTCTAGAATTCAACCTCTTGGACTTGACCCTCAAAAAAAAAAAAAAAAAGGTTACAGATCGAAGCTACCTCTGCTTTTTAAAAGAGAGAGTTTATAAAAATAGACCTTTACCTTAATTGCGAAATAACACGTAACAACTGCCGAAAGTGAGACTTCTTTTAAAGAGGATAGACGGAACTGTAACTGCTAAGGTCTTATCGTTCCAAAATTAGGATAGGAGGAAGCCAGAGAGAAGGAGACCAGGAGGAGGAAGCCAGCCGTTCCGAGAACGAATCTTATCTGTTCAGGTTAATGTTCGCGCCGGGCGGGAACTGAACCCGCAACCCAACGATTACAAGGCAGGCCTTATAAACTAACTAGAGTAGCTTGTCTGTATTTGATTAACTAACATTTACATATATTAGGGATAGAATTCCGTCTGTATAAGTTAAGTTTGTCCATCAATTTTGTTTTATTTCGTAACTTAAGAGACACAAATTTTGAAACCGTAAAATCGCGACACCTTCAACGCAAAATCTCGAGGAGGAAAAAATAATAATAATAATAATCAACCCAGATTTCAAGTTTTTTGCGCGTGTCAGTACCTATATCTTATAGCAGCTAGATTCTAGCTTTTTATGTAGATACTGTAGATTTTATAGAGGATTTTTAGCCTCTTTTGAGGTGAATTGGAGGTCGTGAAGGATCTAGAGTATTCTAGTCTAGAGGTCTTTAGTCTCTTTTTAGGTGAGATAAAGGATGATTTCGGATGGTGATGTCATGTTTTTGCTATATGAAAGTTAATAGATCTTGTGATATTGTGAGATGAAGGATGATTTCGGATGTTACTGTAGGTCTTATTTTCGCCAGATGAAAGTTAATATATTGTGATATTTTTGCTAGTTGAGAGTTGTTTATTTTATTTGACATTCGGTCTAATATCCCAAGATAAATTTTTACCTGTCACTATCTATGTTGGATCTTATCTATGGAGTCTATGAAATGTGAAGTTGTGAAATCCCAAATTCCCACGGTCGAAGTGTCAAATCGTCAACTTTTTATGAAATCGGCCAAAGTGACAACAAACTCATCTGTGGGTCGTCGGGTCCATTTCGTACTATCTATGTATGTCGCGCGTGTAATGGCTGAATTATACGATGACCTCGGTATTTCAGTATTTCACTGGATAAAAGGATTTTTTCCCGGTAAGGCTAGCTGGTAGGTCTTTTAACTCTAGCTATCAGCTCCCATGGTGTAGTGGTCACTGCGCTCGCCTTGCATGCGGGAGACCCGGGTTCGATTCCCGGCGGGGTCAAGAAATTCGCATCATGCAAATGATTGATTCCGTGACTGGCTGTTGCGGGGCCCACTCAGCCTCGTGAGGAAAATGAGTAGCTATGACATATAAATGTGCATAGCGACCGGTGCCAGCATGGTAGATAAACATTGGATTTTAGGATTATTGAGATATTGGGAAAATCCTACAATGC
>NW_007377450.1:564808-615981 GCF_000475195.1 Diaphorina citri | reverse complement strand
AGATTAGCTAGGTAGGTACCTATACTTGGGTACCTAGGTAATAAACCTACGTTTTCTTCAGATCCATGAATGTTTCAAAAATATAGGTTTTATTTATGTTAGCAAACCTATTTTTTTTTTTTAAATTTAAATAAACTTAGTAGGCACCTACATATGTATGTAGAAACAAAACTATTTACCTATTTCCTACTGAATCACTCCTCTAATGACTGCTTCTTTCATTGTTATCTAGGTATTATCAACATTGCTGCTTATACAACAGAAGAACACGAAAAGAAAGGTCTCTCTACCTACCCACCTTAAGGTACTTTTCTTATTGAGTGGCATATCACTCCAATACCTATTTATTTGTATTTAATTTAAATAAAATAATAAATCAAAACACAAAAGCACTGCAAATTAGAAAGCCTCCAAAAGTGAAGTTGGGTTAGTTAAATAACAATAAAATACAAATCACCTGAGACAATAACACTAATATTCTAACAATAACAGAAAAGGTAAACAAAAGTTTGTTTCCATAGAAATTGATCCTTCCTGGTTTTAGTGTTTTTTGGATGGGTCTTTTTACCTATTTATAGCTGGTTGATTAGATTTTCACGGTGAATTGATTTGACATAGGTGTCATAAATATGTAAAGTCAGGTAGATAGGTTTGGTCAAGTTATTGTTCTTTAGGTTTGGTCCCCGGTTGAAAATCAGACGCTAGAACTGTCATTTTCTACATTTCCGTTTTAAAAATTCCTAGGTTAAACAAGATCTGTTTCGGGAATTACAGGTTCGGGCATTGGTCATACTAAGGATTGACTGCTACTTTAGCATTTGGAGTATTTGGACAGAACCAAGATTGACTCTCAAATCTTAATCTTCTCCTAAAATTCATTATCTTCAATCACACGGGCGAAATATTGGAAGAATGTGCTGGGTTCGAGACAGGAATGTGGGGGTTTTATTATCTTAGGTAATTATTGCTTTATTTACTTTCAACTCGTTGAACTCATCAGTAATATCTCCTAGAGTAAAATCCCTATTCCTAGTAATGCTAGTACTAAGCAATAGAGGTTTCTATCTTCTAGGTGCCAAGTATAGCTAGAAGAACATGATACTACTTACTCCAAGTTAGCTATGAGAGTGGGGGTCAGATAATAAGAAGTTAGGAGGGGGTCTCTTCTATCTTGCACTCAGCGGAAACGGTTAGCATACTTGTTCAGCTCAGGTTGACATTCCACCCTGAAGTTTTTACTTAACCCTTAACTCACCCGACTGTTAATCAAATGGAGAGTGCTTAGGTACCTATTTCAAATGAGGCGAATAAACACCGTTTTATATTCTCCACTGTGGAATGATGAGCGAAAAAGGGACACCCCCAATATATGGGCTAAGTTGGGCCTTTTTGACATTCATTTCTAGGGGAAATAACAGAAGTACATTTGTTTCAGTTTTCCCCCCAGTAATCGCCAATTCGCTAAAGGTTTGCAGGGGCGAATTGGATATCGTGTTCAGTATATACATAGGTACATAAGGACAAGCATGTTTTTAATTTGCAACAATGTATTGGCCATGTTTTACATGTCTGTGTAATTCAGCACTCGAGAAATTAGCCCGTGTGTTAATTGGGTCGCATTAGATTATCTCAGTATTATACAGAGCTAATACTTATACCATCCCATCCATATGGGTGTACTAATTAAGTAAACCTCGACATGCATGAATGTTAGTTCGCTACCGATATTGAACAATCGGTATACTTACAGATAGGGTTTTTTACTTTCTATTACTTAAGTAAAGTATTTTATTTCTCACATATTGGTGTCATGACACTGATAGGGGACTAAGAGGGAATTAACTTTTTCACACTAAATAAGTACCGAGTTATCAATAAAATTAGGAGAGTTAGTGTACTAATTAAGTAAACCTCGACATGCATGAATGTTAGTTCGCTACCGATATTGAACAATCGGTATACTTACAGATAGGGTTTTTTAATTTCTATTAGAGTATTTTATTTCTCACATATTGGTGTCATGACACTGATAGGGGACTAAGAGGGAATAAACTTTTTCACACTAAATAAGTACCGAGTTATCAATAAAATTAGGAGAGTTAGAAAAAAAAAGCTCGTAGTAAATTTATCGTAAACAACAACAAAGCCAAAACTGATAAGAGTGTAAAAGTTCAAAGTTCGAACTTTTTTTCGAAGTTGAACCCAAAGCTTGTAAGATCATTGATCTATTTTCGAAAATAACAACTATTATGTGTGACTGTTCTTGTTTTAAGCAATGGGTAGGTACCTATTATGGATTTCACTATTCCTTTGATAGAGGAGTTTTTTTTTTTGATATTAGGAGTAATATCTCTAGAGGAGTAACTATTATGTGTGACTGTTCTTGTTTTAAGCAATGGGTAGGTACCTATTATGGATTTCACTATTCCTTTGATAGAGGAGTTTTTTTTCTTTGATATTAGGAGTAACATCTCTAGAAAATAACCGTTGTCATAATCCTCTAGAGATGTTACCCTAGGAAGGTGATAAGATTTCACTGGACCAGAGGGATGCTGTGTTAGGGAGATGAGTGACAATGACACTTGGTGAAAACCATCTAGGAACCGGTTCTGTTTCACATCTCGTTTTTCAGTTAAAATCCTGGTCCAGAGAAACCGGAAAATTCTCAGAAAGAAAAAAATATGATGTGTAAACATTTTGAAAAACTAACTACTCGTAACGCTAGAGTAAGAACAGTAACAGACTGTTGATGACCTTCAGGATTGTTTACTGAAAACGAATGATAGGTAAGTGTGTTATGGAAACGTGAACTAAATACCAGTGAAGTAAGTAACTGCAATGTGCTACCAATATTTGGCGCGCAACGTAAGCAAAATTTGTCACTAGAATCTTCCTTCTTTCTCGAATTCAAATCAACAATTTAGTAGGTACTATGTGCCATATTAGTTAGTGTGGCCTACGGGTATGCCTACTTTACGAATCTCAACTCACAATCCGTAGGTACTGTGGAATACCTATCTGCTACGTCCAAGTGTGCATAAATTTGAACATTCAGAACTAAGTTGGATCTCGGTCGGAGTTGAAACCGAGATACTACATAAAACGTGGCACTTTCTGTTCTAAATTCTACATTGTCGTCAAATATACCTACTCCAAACATTGTACTAATATTGATATACAGCACGAGTGGATGAGACATGCAGTAGAGGCAACTGATAAGCGCTATCATTACTTCGACATCATCATGCCTGAGCCTAACTTATCTCTCGCATAGTACTCACACTCCTCATCACTATAACTAGAACCATAGTCAGCATGTCTCGAGTAACAAACAATTCAAACACCAAACTCTGTCTAATAATGGTTGACTAATCGAATTATTAAGTAATTGCTAGACGGACATCTCAGAAAAACAATATTCAGTTCCTACACCTTATCCCAAGTCATTACCTGGCTTCTGGAAGATTATAAATGAATTGGATTGAAGTTTGCTATATGATTGGTTGGACTTTCCATATTTGTAAAGTTCGCTAGGACTCGACGGCCCTAAGTTAGCTCACAATAAGCATACCATAATAGGTATAGCCAATTTAAGACTGAGAAGACTAGAAAACGCAAGTAAACTACGGGGCCGCCCTAAGTTAGCTCACAATAAGCATACCATAATAGGTATAGCCAATTTAAGACTGAGAAGACTAGAAAACGCAAGTAAACTACGGGGGGTTTTCAGCAAAAAACCATGCTGGTCTCCTAGAGGTGGGGGTACCCTCATCGTTTCAATTTTCCAGCAAAAATCCCCGCCTTGGATAAAACTCGATACATTTTATTGTGTAAATCCAATCACTCAATTTCCAATCCACATGTATCGAATATTGAGTATGCGGGTATCAAGATTATCTAGTGCGGGACAGATCAAGTAGGTAAGTAGAAACTTTCTACAGGGATCGAAAGAAAGAGGCGATAGATAAGCCTAAAACTGGTCAACTATGAATGTCTTAGGTACATAATCTTGAAGAATCAGTACTACAGGGATCGAAAGAAAGAGGCGATAGATAAGCCTAAAACTGGTCAACTATGAATGTCTTAGGTACATAATCTTGAAGAATCAGTATATATATCGGCGGTGAAAGTGAAAATATGAAATGCTTTGAAGGCTCACAGATAGAAAAACTTCTGTCTGTAGGAAACTTCAGCCAAAAAGTCGATCGATGAAATCATCACCATTTTTCTACCCACACAAGTTTTTCCCTATATCCCTAGCAAATTCGAACAATAGAACACTTGTGTTTCGAGATCGATGAAATCATCACCATTTTTCTACCCACACAAGTTTTTCCCTATATCCCTAGCAAATTCGAACAATAGAACACTTGTGTTTCGAAAAACCCTCACCCCCCCAGTGTGGGAGATAAGGGTGCCCTGTCACCCTTCCCCTCTAGGATACCCCTAAACCCCTCTAGATCATGTGATCCTTTGTTGAGAAAAACCGTTGAACCCTCTGTTTCAATAGGAAACTCAGTGTCGTGGTGTTATAGCTTATTCTCAATTTAATGTTGATAGGCACTGAATATGTATTTCTGAGTCTCAAGGCAGAGTACACTCATCTCTTTTCCTAGAAACAACTCCAATTTACTTTCAACTCGTTGAACTCATCAGTAATATCTCCTAGAGTAAAATCCCTATTCCTAGTAATGCTAGTACTAAGCAATAGAGGTTCTATCTTCTAGGTGCCAAGTATAGCTAGAAGAACATGATACTACTTACTCCAAGTTAGCTATGAGAGTGGGGGTCAGATAATAAGAAGTTAGGAGGGGGTCTCTTCTATCTTGCAAGTCAATGCACTCTGTCTCTGATGCAATTGTTTAATCATGCATATAATATTATAATTATCTACCTCAGAGATAGAGAGGCTCAAGTAATAAGAAGACTGGATTTTCTAGAATCAGGCGAGTGCATCCAACTCTTCCATCTCTCTCTACTTTATCAAGCAGGTTTTTCTACTTTGCTCGCAGGTTATAGGGTCCTGCAGTTCAAAACTTGGTACTCAAACAGAATTAAATGATTGTTGGAATAGGTAGGTAAAAACTTATGCAAGTATGTCAGTACCATTGTAAAAATGGTTCTCTCATTAAGAGACCTATACTAAAAGTTGCTCTCTAGCAGTGCAATTTTTTTACGTTTTTTACAAGGAATATAAAAGAAAAGAGACACTCAAGTATGCCTTTACTTCAGTTGGTTCCTAGTCACTCTCGGTCTCATGTGACCGAACATTTGTACAAAAGACTTTCGCCATATTTCGGACCCTGTACAATTCTCAGAGTTCATTGCATTGCCCGTTTGCTAGTAATGTTAGATACTACGGTTTGATTAGGAGGGACAAGTCTCTGCCTTGCATTATACGAACATTATATTAAATTACTAGAGTAACAATAGAAGGAGGAGTTCATGTCCTGTGTGTACTACTAATAGTTAACGTAGTGACTCACCTATGTAGTGATTCTCGTTTGTACAGGCTATTCGTAAGCAAGGAAAACAAAACAAATAGTCGTGAATTACTTATTTGGGGTGAAGCTGTACAGGCTATTCGTAAGCAAGGAAAACAAAACAAATAGTCGTGAATTACTTATTTGGGGTGAAGCTGTACAGGCTATTCGTAAGCAAGGAAAACAAAACAAATAGTCGTGAATTACTTATTTGGGGTGAAGCTGTACAGGCTATTCGTAAGCAAGGAAAACAAAACAAATAGTCGTGAATTACTTATTTGGGGTGAAGCTGTACAGGCTATTCGTAAGCAAGGAAAACAAAACAAATAGTCGTGAATTACTTATTTGGGGTGAAGCTGTACAGGCTATTCGTAAGCAAGGAAAACAAAACAAATAGTCGTGAATTACTTATTTGGGGTGAAGCTGTACAGGCTATTCGTAAGCAAGGAAAACAAAACAAATAGTCGTGAATTACTTATTTGGGGTGAAGCTGTACAGGCTATTCGTAAGCAAGGAAAACAAAACAAATAGTCGTGAATTACTTATTTGGGGTGAAGCTGTACAGGCTATTCGTAAGCAAGGAAAACAAAACAAATAGTCGTGAATTACTTATTTGGGGTGAAGCTGTACAGGCTATTCGTAAGCAAGGAAAACAAAACAAATAGTCGTGAATTACTTATTTGGGGTGAAGCTGTACAGGCTATTCGTAAGCAAGGAAAACAAAACAAATAGTCGTGAATTACTTATTTGGGGTGAAGCTGTACAGGCTATTCGTAAGCAAGGAAAACAAAACAAATAGTCGTGAATTACTTATTTGGGGTGAAGCTGATAACTTTTTTGTAACAATGCAATCACTCCAGATATGGTTAGGTAACTGTTTGAGAGCATTTGGTGTTGTAACATGGGAAAGAAACATGTCAATGAGTGCAAATCATGGTACCGAAATAACAAAGCAAACTACTAATGAATTCTGAAACATGGGAAGGAAGTCCCAACTGTGTTAATTACTTTCATTACTTAGTGGGGACAGTGGAGATATTTTCACACAAATATCTCACCCAACACACTAAAAATCAGCAGACCATACGAGTTGAACACATCCGAGTACAATGAAAGTAAATTAGATCACTGAAATGTAGAATAAATATGATAGTGCTAGCTAGTATAATCAGCCTGATAGTACCAACACAACACAGGTCAAACAACCCCTTGTTATCTGTAAACAGTAAAGCACCGTCAAACATAAGTAGGTGGGGTGTGAACTTTGCAGGAAAACCCCACACTATGCTTCTACACATAAAGTACATCCATGCTTCATTTATTAACGTGTGAAAAGTGATTAAACATAGAAGTTTTAGTTTTAAGTCTTCGAGTTTAGTTTTAAGCACAGCACCCTCCCCTAGAGAAATTATTGTAATGAATGGGGAAAAAATTAAGGGGACATAGGAGAGAAGGGAGATGGTCTTTACTCTGTGTTGTTGAACTCTTGGACTGTAAAGATCTGAATGAAATGGGAACACCCCTTTTCTTTCTGATGCTCAGGTTTTATTTTCATCTCTTCATGAATATTCATTAGTTATACTTATTTGGGGTGAAGCTGTACAGGCTATTCGTAAGCAAGGAAAACAAAACAAATAGTCGTGAATTACTTATTTGGGGTGAAGCTGATAACTTTTTTGTAACAATGCAATCACTCCAGATATGGTTAGGTAACTGTTTGAGAGCATTTGGTGTTGTAACATGGGAAAGAAACATGTCAATGAGTGCAAATCATGATACCGAAATAACAAAGCAAACTACTAATGAATTCTGAAACATGGGAAGGAAGTCCCAACTGTGTTAATTACTTTCATTACTTAGTGGGGACAGTGGAGATATTTTCACACAAATATCTCACCCAACACACTAAAAATCAGCAGACCATACGAGTTGAACACATCCGAGTACAATGAAAGCAAATTAGATCACTGAAATGTAGAATAAATACGATAGTGCTAGCTAGTATAATCAGCCTGATAGTACCAACACAATACAGGTCAAACAACCCCTTGTTATCTGTAAACAGTAAAGCACCATCAAACATAGGTGGGGTGTAAGTGGAGATATTTTCACACAAATATCTCACCCAACACACTAAAAATCAGCAGACCATACGAGTTGAACACATCCGAGTACAATGAAAGTAAATTAGATCACTGAAATGTAGAATAAATATGATAGTGCTAGCTAGTATAATCAGCCTGATAGTACCAACACAACACAGGTCAAACAACCCCTTGTTATCTGTAAACAGTAAAGCACCGTCAAACATAAGTAGGTGGGGTGTGAACTTTGCAGGAAAACCCCACACTATGCTTCTACACATAAAGTACATCCATGCTTCATTTATTAACGTGTGAAAAGTGATTAAACATAGAAGTTTTAGTTTTAAGCACAGCACCCTCCCCTAGAGAAATTATTGTAATGAATGGGGAAAAAATTAAGGGGACATAGGAGAGAAGGGAGATGGTCTTTACTCTGTGTTGTTGAACTCTTGGACTGTAAACTTGTAAAGATCTGAATGAAATGGGAACACCCCTTTTCTTTCTGATGCTCAGGTTTTATTTTCATCTCTTCATGAATATTCATTAGTTATACTTACAAGGTTTCATAAGAAGTTTGACACGACCTTGATTTTCTCAGGAACAAAAAGAGGGTGAAAAATATTTGAGGAACAAGGAACAGATCTTGAACATGGAGGTTTGAAATGTTTAAATTTTGTCTTCTCAATTCTATCATGAAGAAACTATTGGGTACATAAATAGGTACTTTTGGGCAGTTTGTGTGAAATATCCTGAAGATTTCACTTCAACAATTAAGTATGTACTTTTTTTTAATGCCATTTTTCTATTAAACTGCAATTAAGTACCTACCTACCTAGGTAAGAAAGTAGCAATTGCAAGTACTTAACTACATGTGCACATTTTTACTGAAGTACTGCACTAAAACAACAGAAAGTAAATAAGTACTTAAGTAATGAGTATTTACTTATTTATTGATAAAAAGTAAGAACCACAATGTCTATCATGTTGTGACAACACTCACTATCTTACTAAGAGTAAAGTCCTACTACTTATTGATAAAAAAATGATAGATTACAAGTCCACTTTTTTTACGCAGTAAGATGAAGGTACAAAGTGCACAATTTCAGAGACCCCTACTCATTAGAAAAGGGAGTTTTAAAATATGGCTTGAAATGGGTGATACCCAAGAGTATCTCTTTGTTCAAATCGAATTTTAAGTAAGGTGTTAAAACTTACTGGAAATCTGAGGTGTAAGTAAGAAATTAGGCACCTAAGTCTGTTTACTTACAATACATAAGAGCAAGAGGTCTACAGTTTCATGATAGAATTTAATTGCGCACTTTAGGATGTTTAAAGAATTGTGGACCTGGAGATGAATGAGATGAATAAAGGAAACTTACCAGTTATTCTGGTCTGCCTTTGTTTGAAGCTAAGGATATCACCCGTCTTGACATATTGTACAGAATTTTCAATGTTGTTATTTTGTGCATCCTCCACTAGGTCGATGGAATCAAATCTTAGTCCTCTCATTGCAACAGATTTAGGTGATGGTGGCTCCATGCCTGAACTTGACTCCATCCTCTCCCAAACATATTGCGATTTTTCTGAATTCAAAGGCTTTTCATTTTTAAAATCAAAATCCCACTTGTCACAGGCATTAGCTAAAAGACTTTCTAGTTGGGCCTCAACCCACAATTTAGATTTTTCTTGGTCTATAGGACCAAACAAATTTCTTTTGATCCTCTTAGCTTCACTAATCCGGCGCATATCACTCAAAGATGTTGTAATATTTGGACTCATTATGAAATTTATCACAAATCAATTATTATAACAAAACACAGACAAAAATTGAACTAGAAATTTTATAAAAATTAGATTACAAAGTTGAAATGTTTGTAAGGTTAGACCTACTGATCTGGCACAAGTAAAATGATTTAACAGTAATGGAATAATAAATTATTATTAAAAGAAATACTTAGTAGGTAATTGGTTAAAATTTAATCAAATTAGAACTTTTCAAGACAACTTGAAATAAGGAAGGATTAATTTATTTTCACATCAACAAAAATATTGCTGTCACTTGGCATTAAATTTTAAAAATTAGGAAATTGATATAAAAACTGTTTGTTAAGATAAAAGAAAAAAATATTTTCTTAAAATCTTTTTAAAAACTCAATTCACAAACACTAAATTGGATAATCCAAATTAAGAAAAAACACTTTAATCCTCAGTTTCGATGGAAAAACAAGAAAATAGACGAACGTCGTTCTCCTTGGCACGCTCGATCTCAAATGATTTTGAAAAATTTTGAAGACGTAAACAAAACGAGAGTAGCGACGCCGTGTTTTTTACGTAGCCCCTTCCCTTTCGCGAAGAATACGACCAACAACGATCGCACCCGAACGTTTTGAAAGTAGACAAGTGCTGCTCTAGTTTTCAAGTGGGGATATCGTGAACTATCAAAATAAAATCCGTTTACAGAATCAACGTTTCCGGCAGCCGGCGATATTCTCAGATTTCTAAGTTGTCTGTTAGTTGTTTGGATTAAATTTAAACCTAATTATTTAGGTACCTACCTACCTACTTATTTATTTATTTTTACTTTCAAAGTTTGCCCTCTCATCCTCACCCAGCGTGGAGTGGGGTCGAGTCGGTCGAGAAAAGCCAGCAGTCAGTTCCTACGCGATTGCCCAGAGCCAAATGGTCACCCATTCAAATACTAGCCACCCGTATCGTTGCTCCGTTGAAAATAAATTTTGTAACACTAGGAAATAGATATCTAGGTAGGTACCTATTTTTTTTTTTTTTTTTTTTAAGGAATAGGTACCTAAAGCCTAAAGTTCCTAATAACTCATACCCTTTAGAGATGAGCAGATGAGCTAGGAGCCAGATATTTGGCTAAAAATAGGATGAATCTTTTTTCTCTAGTTTGACCTCTTTTGAACTCACTGCAGAAAGATTTCGAAAGGAAATGGAGCATTATTTCGGAAGCTGTAAGACCTTGTGATCTGAGGATTTCCGCCACCTGGCTGCTGAAGTAAGCAAGAGCGCCCTTTACGGTAATGTTCTAGGACTCTAACCCATGTGGTTTCGATTAGGTCTGGTAAATGATACAGAAATAGCTAACCAAATAATTTACTGAGACGGTGTAATTTGAGGGAGTTTTGGAGTTTGAAAAGGGGGAAGTTGTGGGATCCCCTCGAATAGAGGTTTTACAAATGAGGTTTTTATACTTTTTGTTGTGTTAATTATTATTAAGTCATAGTCTTGGAATAAGGAGTTTGAAAAGGGGGAAGTTGTGGGATCCCCTCGAATAGAGGTTTTACAAATGAGGTTTTTATACTTTTTGTTGTGTTAATTATTAAGTCATAGTCTTGGAATAGTCCAACTCTTCCATCTCTCTCTACTTTATCAAGCAGGTTTTTCTACTTTGCTCGCAGGTTATAGGGTCCTGCAGTTCAAAACTTGGTACTCAAACAGAATTAAATGATTGTTGGAATAGGTAGGTAAAAACTTATGCAAGTATGTCAGTACCATTGTAAAAATGGTTCTCTCATTAAGAGACCTATACTAAAAGTTGCTCTCTAGCAGTGCAATTTCCAACTCTTCCATCTCTCTCTACTTTATCAAGCAGGTTTTTCTACTTTGCTCGCAGGTTATAGGGTCCTGCAGTTCAAAACTTGGTAAGTACTCAAACAGAGTTAAATGATTGTTGGAATAGGTAGGTAAAAACTTATGCAAGTATGTCAGTACCATTGTAAATATGGTTCTCTCATTAAGAGACCTATACTAAAAGTTGCTCTCTAGCAGTGCCATTTTTACGTTTTTTACAAGGAATATAAAAGAAAAGAGACACTCAAGTATGCCTTTACTTCAGTTGGTTCCTAGTCACTCTCGGTCTCATGTGACCGAACATTTGTACAAAAGACTTTCGCCATATTTCGGACCCTGTACAATTCTCAGAGTTCATTGCATTGCCCGTTTGCTAGTAATGTTAGATACTACGGTTTGATTAGGAGGGACAAGTCTCTGCCTTGCATTATACGAACATTATATTAAATTACTAGAGTAACAATAGAAGGAGGAGTTCATGTCCTGTGTGTACTACTAATAGTTAACGTAGTGACTCACCTATGTAGTGATTCTCGTTTTTTTACGTTTTTTACAAGGAATATAAAAGAAAAGAGACACTCAAGTATGCCTTTACTTCAGTTGGTTCCTAGTCACTCTCGGTCTCACGTGACCGAACATTTGTACGAAAGACTTTCGCCATATTTCGGACCCTGTACAAGTCTCAGAGTTCATTGCATTGCCCGTTTGCTAGTAATGTTAGATACTACGGTTTGATTAGGAGGGACAAATCTCTGCCTTGCATTATACGAACATTATATTAAATTACTAGAGTAACAATAGAAGGAGGAGTTCATGTCCTGTGTGTACTACTAATAACGTAGTGACTCACCTATGTAGTGATTCTCGTTTGTACAGGCTATTCGTAAGCAAGGAAAACAAAACAAAGAGTCGTGAATTACTTATTTGGGGTGAAGCTGATAACTTTTTTGTAACAATGCAATCACTCCAGATATGGTTAGGCAACTGTTTGAGAGCATTTGATGTTGTAACATGGGAAAGAAACATGTCAATGAGTGCAAATCATGGAAAGAAGGTATGAGGACTATGAGGATATAATCCCATCCATGCTGAACGAACCGCTGTACTTACCTTCCAAGATATATTTTGAGCATCTATTTTGCCAACTTAATTTTCGAGGACTTTCAGAAAAGCAAATTGTCAAAGAGTACCTGGGAGGTACCGAAAACGAAGAGAAAAGGAAGGCAGGATAGGAGAGATATTTTAAAAAATTACATGGGTAAAAAATAGCAAATACAATTAGCTAACAATATTTAATAAGTTGGTAAGTAAGTACTGTTTTTTGGGCAAGGCAAAAGTGTTAGTAACATTAATATTTGGTGGGTAGTGTTTTACCATCTCCACCAAAGTAGAGTAGCTCACGAATGAGGCCATAGACCAAAAGAAGAAAGAACCAAAATTTTCTGGACCTGAAGATGTAACCTATCCTATACGGAAATCTCTCTCTCCCTCTCTCTCTCTCTCTCTCTCTCTCTCTCTCTCTCTCTCTCCTATTGTCCAGGCTGAGTTCAATTCTGACCCATTATTATCTTCATGGACGGTTTTTTCAACAATATTCATGCTGCAATCCTCCAATAATTTCCATTAAAAACCGTTCGGCGGCTCAAACCTAGTCATGATAAAATAAGCCCCGGGCGGGAAGCGCTTACAAGGCAGACGCTCTACCCTCCAAGCTAACTAGGCTGGCAAAAAAATGTTTTTTTAACCCGTCCTTCCTTTATTATTCTAACTTTTAAAGAAAGTCATTTGAGACCGAAAGACTAGTAGCATTCAAAAAGGATGAAATCTACACCTAACCAACAGATCATCAGACAGCCCCGTCTGACTGCAATGGGTTAGACCGGATGCATATCACATAGCAAAGAGCCAGGTTTGAAACCCCCGGGAGTCTCATTTCATTTTGCACAGTTTCTGATCCGGAAATATTAGTCTGCAATGTGATTCCTGAATCCGATTACAAGAAAAAAACGAAAATCTCGATTTAATATAATAAGGTAAGGATATTGAGATTCGAATTTCGTATACAGGGGAAAATTTGGCTTTTTTTTGGAATCGACAGGGAAAATACCTAGATATTGTTTGCTCAACTTATTATACATAATTATGTATGTAGCTAGGTACCTACCGTACATAGTTAACTAGCTACGCGAACTACAAGTGTCAATAATACAAAGCTCTAGTTCTAGTTCACTTTTCATTATGTAGATCAAGAACTCCTATTATGGAGGTCAGATATCAGTTCAGCATAAAATGCACGTGAATTCACCTATGTGCATGGGAGAACAACTTCTAGGGAGAACTAACTTTATTGTTCAGAGTGACTAATGTGACTATAACTTTTAGCTATAAGTTATTGAGTAAGGAGTTTGAGGAAAAAATCCAAAGTAATCCTCAAATTAATAAAATCTTCCTGTAGTACTATTCCGACGACGACTGTATCATTAGTTATACAAGGTTTCATAAGAAGTTTGACACGACCTTGATTTTCTCAGGAACAAAAAGGGGGTGAAAAATATTTGAGGAACAAGGAACAGACCTTGAATATGGAGGTTTTGAAATGTTTAAATTTTGTCTTCTCAGTTCTATCGTGAAGAAACTATTGGGTACATAAATAGGTACTTTTGGGCAGTTTGTGTGAAATATCCTGAAGGATTCACTTCAACAATTAAGTAGGTACTTTTTTTTATGCCATCTTTCTATTAAACTGCAATTAAGTACCTACCTACCTAGGTAAGAAAGTGGCAATTGCAAGTACTTAACTACATGTGCACATTTTTACTGAAGTACTGCACTAAAACAACAGAAAGTAAATAAGTACTTAATGAGTATTTACTTATTTATTGATAAAAAGTAAGAACCACAATGTCTATCATGTTGTGACAACACTCACTATCTTACTAAGAGTAAAGTCCTACTACTTATTGATAAAAAAATGATAGATTACAAGTCCACTTTTTTTACGCAGTAAGATGAAGGTACAAAGTGCACAATTTCAGAGACCCCTACTCATTAGAAAAGGGAGTTTTAAAATATGGCTTGAAATGGGTGATACCCAAGAGTATCTCTTTGTTCAAATCGAATTTTAAGTAAGGTGTTAAAACTTACTGGAAATCTGAGGTGTAAGTAAGAAAGTAGGTACCTAAGTCTGTTTACAATACATAAGAGCAAGAGGTCTACAGTTTCATGATAGAATTTAATTGCGCCATTTAGGATGTTTAAAGAATTGTGGACCCGGGTGATACCCAAGAGTATCTCTTTGTTCAAATCGAATTTTAAGTAAGGTGTTAAAACTTACTGGAAATCTGAGGTGTAAGTAAGAAATTAGGCACCTAAGTCTGTTTACTTACAATACATAAGAGCAAGAGGTCTACAGTTTCATGATAGAATTTAATTGCGCACTTTAGGATGTTTAAAGAATTGTGGACCTGGAGAATTATGTACATTACCCATTTTATCAGTCCATTAGTTTCATGCTAAATAAGTTCCAGATGTTATAAGGTAGGTGCTCAGGAGAGTGAATAATCAGATAAGTAATGCTTTTCCTTTTCAGACACATTAGGTACAAAATCAGAGGGAATTGGTGGTTGTGCCACTTTTCCCACTGGCAAAATTGGTGGATGTGTCACTTTTCCAACTAAGGAATACAGTGGATGTAAGTTGAAATGTGTGAATCCGCCTACGCCTATACAGCGAACCTAAACGTTCAATTATGAGCAGACTAAATGATCTATTCCTGAGCCTGACCTCGTGTACAAATATTATTAAGTATGAGGTAGGTACAAATGAGACTTAATTGGTGAGTCAAAGTGTGACGTCACTTCTAATTGAAATAGGTCAGACAGGTTAAACACCCAGGCAGGATTTGAAATTGATTCTACAAAGAACTACTGTCTAAGATAGTCTTGCTGCCTGTTCCATTTAAATATTAGTAGTAGCAGGTACCGTCAGTTTTGCTGTCACCTTTCCTGATTTTCCTCATTTATTGGTTGGAGTGATTTACCCGTTGGTTTTCCTTTTATCATTTTCCTCATTGCCTCTATTAAATTTTAAACCACACAATTTTCCCCCTTCCACTTTTCATACCTTGTGTATTCAACAGACTAGAAAACTCAATTTTTCCCTTCTTTATCCATTCATCTTTTTGTTTCACTTTTTTACTCAAACTTCAAAGTACCTGGACCTAATTAATCATTTTTGTAGCCTATAGCCATATTTTTACCTTATCTTATGTTAGGCTGAACTCAGTTTCCCCCCCTTCCTTTCCATACAACCATTTTCTGACACTCTGACTTTTTTACACTCACCTCGGAGTGTCAAGTATAATAAAATTCATCATCTCAGCCATATATTTATAACGTTATCATTTCATTCAGATCTTTACAAGTTTACAGTCCAAGAGTTCAACAACACAGAGTAAAGACCATCTCCCTTCTCTCCTATGTCCCCTTAATTTTTTCCCCATTCATTACAATAATTTCTCTAGGGGAGGGTGCTGTGCTTAAAACTAAAACTTCTATGTTTAATCACTTTTCACACGTTAATAAATGAAGCATGGATGTACTTTATGTGTAGAAGCATAGTGTGGGGTTTTCCTGCAAAGTTCACACCCCACCTACTTATGTTTGACGGTGCTTTACTGTTTACAGATAACAAGGGGTTGTTTGACCTGTATTGTGTTGGTACTATCAGGCTGATTATACTAGCTAGCACTATCATATTTATTCTACATTTCAGTGATCTAATTTACTTTCATTGTACTCGGATGTGTTCAACTCGTATGGTCTGCTGATTTTTAGTGTGTTGGGTGAGATATTTGTGTGAAAATATCTCCACTGTCCCCACTAAGTAATGAAAGTAATTAACACAGTTGGGACTTCCTTCCCATGTTTCAGAATTCATTAGTAGTTTGCTTTGTTATTTCGGTATCATGATTTGCACTCATTGACATGTTTCTTTCCCATGTTACAACACCAAATGCTCTCAAACAGTTACCTAACCATATCTGGAGTGATTGCATTGTTACAAAAAAGTTATCAGCTTCACCCCAAATAAGTAATTCACGACTATTTGTTTTGTTTTCCTTGCTTACGAATAGCCTGTACAAACGAGAATCACTACATAGGTGAGTCACTACGTTATTAGTAGTACACACAGGACATGAACTCCTCCTTCTATTGTTACTCTAGTAATTTAATATAATGTTCGTATAATGCAAGGCAGAGATTTGTCCCTCCTAATCAAACCGTAGTATCTAACATTACTAGCAAACGGGCAATGCAATGAACTCTGAGACTTGTACAGGGTCCGAAATATGGCGAAAGTCTTTCGTACAAATGTTCGGTCACGTGAGACCGAGAGTGACTAGGAACCAACTGAAGTAAAGGCATACTTGAGTGTCTCTTTTCTTTTATATTCCTTGTAAAAAACGTAAAAAAATTGCACTGCTAGAGAGCAACTTTTAGTATAGGTCTCTTAATGAGAGAACCATTTTTACAATGGTACTGACATACTTGCATAAGTTTTTACCTACCTATTCCAACAATCATTTAACTCTGTTTGAGTACTTACCAAGTTTTGAACTGCAGGACCCTATAACCTGCGAGCAAAGTAGAAAAACCTGCTTGATAAAGTAGAGAGAGATGGAAGAGTTGGATGCACTCGCCTGATTCTAGAAAATCCAGTCTTCTTATTACTTGAGCCTCACATTCACCAAGTCTCGAATTTATTCATAGTCTGAGGCTACATCACCACAAAGACGTGAGCCTTGGGTCATGACTCAGGCATGTTTAGTGTTTACTGAGTCATGCTCTTGTACAAAATCTTTGGAGACACACAATACCACAAGATATTAATAGAGAGTGGAGAAATTAATAGTGATAAATTTGTTTTTGACAAGCTCCACTCATGAAGAAATGAAGACAAAAGAAGACAACTCTTAACTGAAACCCAGAATAACATGGCAACAAGGTGAATCATAAAACAGGAAAGTGGTAAAAATATGCTACTCAATAAACTGCAGCTTTGTATTGCACCATATACCTATATATTATGTACGAGTAGCTCCTACTCGTATACCTACCCTCACATCTTTCCTTTTCTTGAGCATTAAATTATCTTTTTCTCTTCCTTCAACACCCAATACCAATATCCTAGAGTCCTAGATTGAATTAAATTTGTCCCCAAGTACTGGTATTTTGAGTGTTATCAAAATAATGATTTTGCTTATTTATATTTTCCATCCATCTTTTGACCTAGTATCAAAAACTAATTCATCCCGAGTTGACGGTAATCTTGTGTTAGCCTCACTTTACAATCTCACTCGTGAGTTTCTTATCACAACTTCAACAGGTCACATGATTCTAAAGATACAAAAATAAAAGGATAAAGGTACCTATTAGAAAGGTAGGTATTGTGTTTATACACAGTACACAGACTGCTACAGAGTATAAAAGAAACACCCAGGAAATCGTGATGGTGAAATTTGCAATCTTTCAAATCGGTCCTAAATCTTTGTCGCATGATCACCGAAAGTCGTGACTTTCGTACACAGTTTGGACGTGAGGTTCGTGGCTCGTCGGGTAATGAGTAACCAAAACAGAATCGAGATAGTGACTGAAAAGTGATAATATCGCGTGGCGTAAGTTTCAGTAAACAGACCGAAAAGTGGATACTGCGTGGTCTGCAAAGGTATGACCATTTGACCATATGACCATATGTTCAACAAAATTTGGCATCACAGACAAATTGTTATCCTCAGACTCCTAAAGCTCTTGGAAAAGACAAAGGGGAAGGGGAAGAAACTCAGGCAATTTTCCAAATACGAGTAGTGAGGAGTTAGTAATCTATTAAATTTCATGTCGTCTAAAATTCACAAGTACCTATGGCATATTGAAATTTCATGGTGTATGAGAATTTGACATCTCCACCAATTTAATAATTATTTTAGCTTCTGTTACAGAATAGTGGAGTGCACTTCACATCTCCACTAATTTAATTACTTTAGCCGTTAGCCCATGCCAAGTTACAATAGTGTAATCGGCATCTCCACTAATTTGGTTAATGACAACACAGTACATATATGAAACGGTTGTTTTACAGAAAAAAGGACTAATAAACCATTTAGGTTTATTATTCCTACCAGATAGGTGGGTACTACCAGAAGAAAACTGAAGAACTCTTCTTTAACGTTTGGTTGGGTTCAATTTGTTGGTTTGATCTGGAAACCAGTACTCAGCGGGGAATCTGAGAATTTGGTGCCAAGCAGTCTGACATGGATTTCATTGTTATCTTGAATCGAAAGAATACCTTAATATCTAATGTGTTTTGCCTCTTCAATTCTACTGTCCAAATATAAAAAAAAAGAAAAGGAATTGGTCATAATTATCTTGTCAATGTGATAATCCCTTAGCCCATAATAATATGTAGAAAGAATATGAAAGAATATTACACCTTCATACTTTATTTGTACCTAATACCTAAATCCTAGCTAGGTATTTATTTGCGCTATTGAGCTAGTTTAATTTAATACTGTCAGTATGACTCCCAAGTCCCCTTCAAAATTTGACATCTCCACCAATTCAATTATTTTAGCCTACGTTACAGAAGTGCACTTGGCATCTCCACTAACCCAAGTCTCTTTATCTGAGCATTTTAAAGAATTACATGGGTAAAAAATAGCAAATACAATTAGCTAACAATATTTAATAAGTTGGTAAGTAAGTACTGTTTTTTGGGCAAGGCAAAAGTGTTAGTAACATTAATATTTGGTGGGTAGTGTTTTACCATCTCCACCAAAGTAGAGTAGCTCACGAATGAGGCCATAGACCAAAAGAAGAAAGAACCAAAATTTTCTGGACCTGAAGATGTAACCTATCCTATACGGAAATCTCTCTCTCCCTCTCTCTCTCTCTCTCTCTCTCTCTCTCTCTCTCTCTCTCTCTCTCCTATTGTCCAGGCTGAGTTCAATTCTGACCCATTATTATCTTCATGGACGGTTTTTTCAACAATATTCATGCTGCAATCCTCCAATAATTTCCATTAAAAACCGTTCGGCGGCTCAAACCTAGTTTTTTTTTTTCCTTCTTAAATGGAGGACAACATGTACCTAAAGCATAATAAAAGTACACTAATGTACACTACCATGTAAGGTGAGAAATAATATTACATAGTTACATAAGACAGTCAAACGTATTTTACACCTACTCTTTAGTGATTATCCTACTTCGATATGAAATGAAATTCTGGCACACATTTAAAATGGTTAAATTTTTGCATCTCGCTATCTTAGCATTTGGAGTATTTGGACAGAACCAAGATTGACTCTCAAATCTTAATCTTCTCCTAAAATTCATTATCTTCAATCACAAGGGCGAAATATTGGAAGAATGTGCTGGGTTCGAGACAGGAATGTGGGGGTTTTATTATCTTAGGTAATTATTGCTTTTGGTATTACAAATCTCCTCAGCGGAAACGGTTAGCATACTTGTTCAGCTCAGGTTGACATTCCACCCTGAAGTTTTTACTTAACCCTTAACTCACCCGACTGTTGATCAAATGGAGAGTGCTTAGGTACCTATTTCAAATGAGGCGAATAAACACCGTTTTATATTCTCCACTGTGATCTCAAAGAAGGTATGAGGACTATGAGGATATAATCCCATCCATGCTGAACGAACCGCTGTACTTACCTTCCAAGATATATTTTGAGCATCTGTTTTGCCAACTTAATTTTTGAGGACTTTCAGAAAAGCAAATTGTCAAAGAGTACCTGGGAGGTACCGAAAACGAAGAGAAAAGGAAGGCAGGATAGGAGAAAGTCAGCTGTTCCGAGAACGAACCTTATCGGTTCATGATAAAATAAGCCCCGGGCGGGAAGCGCTTACAAGGCAGACGCTCTACCCTCCAAGCTAACTAGGCTGGCAAAAAAATGTTTTTTAACCCGTCCTTCCTTTATTATTCTAACTCTCAAAGAAAGTCATTTGAGACCGAAGGACTAGTATAGCATTCAAAAAGGATGAAATCTATACCTAACCAACAGATTATCAGACAGCCCCGTCTGACTGCAATGGGTTAGACCGGATGCATATCACATAGCAAAGAGCCAGGTTCGAGACCCCCGGGAGTCTCATTTCATTTTGCACAGTTTCTGATCCGGAAATATTAGTCTGCAATGTGAGTCCTGAATCCGATCACAAGAAAAAAACGAAAATCTCGATTTAATATAATAAGGTAAGGATATTGAGATTCGAATTTCGTATACAGGGGAAAATTTGGCTTTTTTTTGGAATCGACAGGGAAAATACCTAGATATTGTTTGCTCAACTTATTATACATAATTATGTATGCAGGTAGGTACAGTACATAGTTAACTACCTAGCTACGCGAACTACAAATTTCAATAATATAGGGCTCTAGTTCACTTTTCATTCTGTAGATCAAGAACTCCTATTATGGAGGTCAGATATCAGTTCAGCATAAAATGCACGTGAATTCACCTATGTGGGAGAACAACTTCTAGGGAGATCTAACTTTATTGTTCATAGCGACTAATGTGAATGTAGCTTATAGCTATAAGGTACTGAGTAAGGAGTAAGCAAAACAGTTTGAGGAAAAAATCCAAAGTAATCCTCAAATTAATAAAATCTTCCTGTAGTACTATTCCGACGACGACTGTAGGTAGTTAAATTTATTGTTCTAGATCTCAACTTTGTTAGCTTATTCGTTTACTCTCTTCTGAACGTAAAGTCCTAATACTAACCCAGCTCAGTTTTTCCTTGTTCAAGTCAGAAACCTCAGTCTTGATATAATTATGTACATTACCCATTTTATCAGTCCATTAGTTTCATGCTAAATAAGTTCCAGATGTTATAAGGTAGGTGCTCAGGAGAGTGAATAATCAGATAAGTAATGCTTTTCCTTTTCAGACACATTAGGTACAAAATCAGAGGGAATTGGTGGTTGTGCCACTTTTCCCACTGGCAAAATTGGTGGATGTGTCACTTTTCCAACTAAGGAATACAGTGGATGTAAGTTGAAATGTGTGAATCCGCCTACGCCTATACAGCGAACCTAAACGTTCAATTATGAGCAGACTAAATGATCTATTCCTGAGCCTGACCTCGTGTACAAATATTATTAAGTATGAGGTAGGTACAAATGAGACTTAATTGGTGAGTCAAAGTGTGACGTCACTTCTAATTGAAATAGGTCAGACAGGTTAAACACCCAGGCAGGATTTGAAATTGATTCTACAAAGAACTACTGTCTAAGATAGTCTTGCTGCCTGTTCCATTTAAATATTAGTAGTAGCAGGTACCGTCAGTTTTGCTGTCACCTTTCCTGATTTTCCTCATTTATTGGTTGGAGTGATTTACCCGTTGGTTTTCCTTTTATCATTTTCCTCATTGCCTCTATTAAATTTTAAACCACACAATTTTCCCCCTTCCACTTTTCATACCTTGTGTATTCAACAGACTAGAAAACTCAATTTTTCCCTTCTTTATCCATTCATCTTTTTGTTTCACTTTTTTACTCAAACTTCAAAGTACCTGGACCTAATTAATCATTTTTGTAGCCTATAGCCATATTTTTACCTTATCTTATGTTAGGCTGAACTCAGTTTCCCCCCCTTCCTTTCCATACAACCATTTTCTGACACTCTGACTTTTTTACACTCACCTCGGAGTGTCAAGTATAATTCATCATCTCAGCCATATATTTATAACGTTACCAGAAGGCTCATTATGCTAGTGTCACGCGTCATCACCACTTTACATGAGCACATTCACCAAGTCTCGAATTTATTCATAGTCTGAGGCTACATCACCACAAAGACGTGAGCCTTGGGTCATGACTCAGGCATGTTTACTGAGTCATGCTCTTGTACAAAATCTTTGGAGACACACAATACCACAAGATATTCATAGAGAGTGGAGAAATTCATAGTGATAAATTTGTTTTTGACAAGCTCCACTCATGAAGAAATGAAGACAAAAGGAGACAACTCTTAACTGAAACCCAGAATAACATGGCAACAAGGTGAATCATAAAACAGGAAAGTGGTAAAAATATGCTACTCCCTAAACTGCAGCTTTGTATTGCACCATATACCTATATATTATGTACGAGTAGCTACTACTCGTATACCTACCCTCACATCTTTCCTTTTCTTGAGCATTAAATTATCTTTTTCTCTTCCTTCAACACCCAATACCAACATCCTAGATTGAATTAAATCTCTCCCCAAGTAGGTACCTACTGGTATTTTGAGTGTTATCAAAATGATGATTTTGCTTATTTATTTATATTTTCCATCCATCTTTTGACCTAGTATCAAAAACTAATTCATCCTGAGTTGACGGTAATCTCGTGTTAGCCTCACTTTACAATCTCACTCGTGAGTTACTTATCACAACTTCAACAGGTCACATGATTCTAAAGATAGAAAAATAAAAGGATAAAGGTACCTATTCGAAAGGTAGGTATTGTATTTATACACAGTACACAGACTGCTACAGAGTATGAAAAAAACACCCAGGAAATCGTGATGGTGAAATTTGCAATCTTTCAAATCGGTCCTAAATCTTTGTCGCATGATCACCGAAAGTCGTGACTTTCGTACACAGTTTGGACGTGAGGTTCGTGGCTCGTCGGGTAATGAGTAACCAAAACAGAATCGAGATAGTGACTGAAAAGTGATAATATCGTGTGGTGTAGCTTTCAGTAAACAGACCGAAAAGTAGATACCACGTGGTCTGCATACGATAATTATGGTATGACCATTTGACCCTATATTCAACAAAATTTGGCATCACAGACAAATTGTTATCCTCAGACTCCTAAAGCTCTTCCTAAAGAAAAGACGAAGAAGAAGGGGAAGGGGAAGAAACTCGAGCAATTTTCCAAATACCTACCTAGTGAGGAGTTAGTAATCTATTAAATTTCATGTCGTCTAAAATTCACAAGTACCTACCTATGGCATATTGAAATTTCATGGTGTATGAGAATTTGACATCTCCACCAATTTAATAATTATTTTAGCTTCTGTTACAGAATAGTGGAGTGCACTTCACATCTCCACTAATTTAATTACTTTAGCCGTTAGCCCATGCCAAGTTACAATAGTGTAATTGGCATCTCCACTAATTTGGTTAATGACAATACAGTACATATAATTATATGAAACGGTTGTTTTACAGAAAAAAGGAATAATAAACCATTTAGGTTTATTATTCCTACCAGATAGGTAGGTGGGTACTACCAGAAGAAAACTGAAGAACTCTTCTTTAACATTTGGTTGGGTTCAATTTGTTGGTTTGATCTGGAAACCAGTACTCAGCGGGGAATCTGAGAATTTGGTGCCAAGCAGTCTGACATGGATTTCATTGTTATCTTGAATCGAGAGAATACCTTAATATCTAATGTGTTTTGCCTCTTCAATTCTACAGTCCAAATATAAAAAAAAGAAAAGGTATTGGTCATAAGTATCTTGTCAACGTTACTCGTACTTCGGGTTACCTATGGGTATTTCTATGCACATATAATTATGGTCATGTCTAATTGTTAAGAAGCATTGAAAATACACTGTGAACATAATTGAACGAAATTAAAAATGTGGGCACCTCTTGTGTATGAAATTTTGAGCCTCACTCAGAAATGCTTGATGGTCCATTATTTTGATTGAATATGAATTCATAATCATAATCAGCTTCAAGTAGAATTTCAAGAGGGTTCTTCATCAAAGTCAGTGATAAATTGAGGGCAAATTTTCTTATTCGAGGGGCACAAGACTCACAAGAGTTCTGTTTTGTTATTGTTAGTATGAAAAAGTTGTGGCTGACCTAAAAAGTGGATATAATATGTCAGAATCAGAAACTGTGCAAACCTAGTTTTTTTTTTTCCTTCTTAAATGGAGGACAACATGTACCTAAAGCATAATAAAAGTACACTAATGTACACTACCATGTAAGGTGAGAAATAATATTACATAGTTACATAAGACAGTCAAACGTATTTTACACCTACTCTTTAGTGATTATCCTACTTCGATATGAAATGAAATTCTGGCACACATTTAAAATGGTTAAATTTTTGCATCTCTAAAGAATTTAACGGTTGGTTGTGTTGGTATGGGACCGGTGAAAATTAACCTCTATCTCTTCAAATCGAACAATATCGAATGCGGGTTTTGTACAACGGAAAACCTGCTACTGCTGATTATAAGTGAATCAATGGGTTTGAATAAGTACTCTTTTGTGTACAGTAATATGAGGGTATTATGGGGGCACAATCAAGAAAAAATTGGATTTGAACCGGGGAGACGTTAAAAAAGAACTCGAAAATTGAATTTCCCTCTTTCAATGGTGAAAACATTTGTTGAATTTTGACAGGGATTCAGAATTGATCGAGAGGGGGCGGGGGATATCGATAGGAAAGAATTATGAAAAGGTTAAATAATTGGGATTCAAACAGGATCCAACAACACCCCAGTTTGGGCAGGATACTAGATACACCACTTGGTATATTTTAGCGAATCAAAAGTCCTCACCGCCATTATACTTTTGTTGGCAAATTGGGATTCTCTGGATTATAGCATTGAACACTTCTTTGCATCTCTAAAGAATTTAACGGTTGGTTGTGTTGGTATGGGACCGGTGAAAATTAACCTCTATCTCTTCAAATCGAACAATATCGAATGCGGGTTTTGTACAACGGAAAACCTGCTACTGCTGATTATAAGTGAATCAATGGGTTTGAATAAGTACTCTTTTGTGTACAGTAATATGAGGGTGTTATGGGGGCACAATCAAGAAAAAATTGGATTTGAACCGGGGAGACGTTAAAAAAGAACTCGAAAATTGAATTTCCCTCTTTCAATGGTGAAAACAATTTGTTGAATTTTGACAGGGATTCAGAATTGATCAAGAGGGGGCGGGGGATATCGATAGGAAAGAATTATGAAAAGGTTAAATAATTGGGATTCAAACAGGATCCAACAACACCCCAGTTTGGGCAGGATACTAGATACACCACTTGGTATATTTTAGCGAATCAAAAGTCCTCACCGCCATTATACTTTTGTTGGCAAATTGGGATTCTCTGGATTATAGCATTGAACACTTCTAATAGTTCTAATCTATTGCGATTTGAAATGGTGGATAGTCCAGGCACAAGTTGACAGTTCAATATCTCGAAACTCCAATAAGAGGGAAAGCGAATCACCTGCCTGCTGCCTGGAGAAAAGACAACAGAATATGCCTACAGCTGATGGCGAATCTGCAAACTATACCTAATACTTTACTTCCCTGAAGGTGAAATTTTGCCCTACATAGGTACGTTCGGTGATTTAGGAAACGACATTTTCCAGCAACAGGCTCCAAACTTTTGTTAGTAGGGCGTATTCAGAATGTGAAGAATTCTTTCAACCCTGTAGATTTCAATAGGTTTTAGGTTTATTGTTGATTTTGCTTCATTTGTTTACATTAGATTTATATCAAATGCAATTATGAATATAATGTCCAATCCTACAGAGAGAAAACCAACATCCGTTGCTTTGTTGTTGAGGGTAGCTTTTGTAGTTCGAATTATTTCATCGATCAAATATTGCAGGTATGAGATTTCATTGTTCGCCCTCTGGTCCAGGGTTTGGATCCCGCCCTGACCAGAAATTTCATTATTATGGAATGGTAAATGGAGGAAATTATTGCGTGATTTAGTAAATGCAACAAACACCCCAGTTTGGGCAGGATACTAGATACACCACTTGGTATATTTTAGCGAATCAAAAGTCCTCACCGCCATTATACTTTTCTTGGCAAATTGGGATTCTCTGGACTATAGGATTGAACACTTTTAATAGTTCTAATCTATTGCGATTTGAAATGGTGGATAGTCCAGGCACAAGTTGACAGTTCAATATCTCGAAACTCCAATAGGAGGAAAAGCGAATCACCTGCCTGCTGCCTGGGAGAAAAGACAACAGAATATACCTACAGCTGATGGCGAATCTGCAAACTATACCTAATACTTTACTTTTAACCCTGAAGGTGAAATTTTGTCCTACATACGTTCGGTGATTTAGGAAACGACATTTTCCAGCAACAGGCTCACAACTTTTGTTAGTAGGGCGTATTCAGAATGTGAAAAATTCTTTCAACCCTGTAGATTTCAATAGGTTGTAGGTTTATTGTTGATTTTTCTTCATTTGTTTACATTAGATTTATATCAAATGCAATTATGAATATAATGTCCAATCCTACAGAGAGAAAACCAACATCCGTTGCTTTGTTGTTGAGGGTAGCTTTTGTAGTTCGAATTATTTCATCGATCAAATATTGCAGGTATGAGATTTCATTGTTCGCCCTCTGGTCCAGGGTTTGGATCCCGCCCTGACCAGAAATTTCATTATTAAGGAATGGTAA
Source organism: Diaphorina citri (assembly GCF_000475195.1). Classification (NCBI taxonomy): domain Eukaryota; kingdom Metazoa; phylum Arthropoda; class Insecta; order Hemiptera; family Psyllidae; genus Diaphorina; species Diaphorina citri. The sequence continues at coordinate 589,365 of NW_007377450.1, read as the reverse complement.
ATGGAGGAAATTATTGCGTGATTTAGTAAATGTTTTTTTGTTAGTTCCATTAATATCATTGGCAATATTTATTGTAATTCAAACGTCATTGACAAAGGCTAACGTGAAGGTCCAAGACGGCCAGCCTCCAACAACATACCTAAACGTCAAGTTCGATGTAGCTTAACTTTGGGAGATTCCATCTCAGTTATGTATACAGAGCTGTTGTTCCTATTGCCATTTCTATCCGTTCTGAGGTGGTTATTTTTTCAAGATGGGTTTTTGTTTTGTTATTTTGTCGGGATTTTCTTTTTCTTTCATGTTCGTCAATTTATTAGCACAAATTTTGCGGGATTTGCAAAAAAAATAGCAATGAATGAATAAATGAACGACGATCTGACCAACTATTCAGCTTCAATGTGCCTACACTACGTGAGGTTCTAGAGTACCTAAAAAGTACGTATAAAACGGTTTTGAAGAATGATTCAAAGATATCGCCGCTTTTGCAAAGACATTCTCAATCTCTTCAGTCTTTCAAGCTGTCCAAATTGAATGCATTTTTGTAACGTATGCTTCTTTCTACTTCTTTTAATTCGTTCTCTTCCTTTTGGATTTGAAAGAAATCTTGATTCTAAAGTTGACAGATCTATTATTTCTTCGTTTTAGTCTCAATATTTTTTTTAATTTTTATAGTTTTTTCTGAGATAATAAAAAAAAATCATGAGAATCACCAATTCAGGGACAAAATTCAGAATTCCGGATCACATCTACAAATGCCGCAATCTTTTACTCAAAGGCCGACGAAAATCCTTTCACCAAAAAAGGATAACTAAATCTAAATCCTTTCATCTTAGCTCTCAAAAAAACTACCCGTACCTAGGTAATAAACCTACGTTTTCTTCAGATCCATGAATGTTTCAAAAATATAGGTTTTATTTATGTTAGCAAACCTATTTTTTTAAAAAATTTAAATAAACTAAGTAGGCACCTACACGGTAAAATGCCGCCAACCAATGCAACGATCTTAACCAAAAGTTTCGTGTCGCATCCTTGTCACATTTGACAGCTACATACCAAATTTAAAGTCGCTAGCTCTTACCGTTCTCGAGATTGATTTTACGGTCATCAGTTACCTAAAGCAGGTTTCCTTTTCAATGCGTAAGTAAAACTACAAGCAATTTGTCCAAATAACACAAAAGTTCTTTCATTTGGACATTGGATTTTATTTCAAAAGGTCTTTTGGTCACTAGGGGTCCGGAAGTCAACAAAGGACGGGGCAGGTTGGATTGTTAACATTTCAAATGATGGGGAGAAGAATTATGTATTCGGTCCGGATGTGTTTAGAAAAAAAAAAACCCGATTACATTACTTTCCTTCCTATAGGATAAGGAAAGTAAAAAATGGTGTTTTGGATTATTATTCTGAAATCCAACTTTATCTAGTCTAAGTCCATATAGCACTACACTCCAGATGAAGCATTTCGCGAATCTTTTCCTCAGTTGCAAGGGTATTCTTCGAGCCGTCAATATGTTTTGAAGTCTCTTTATCTGAGTATTTTAAAAAATTACATGGCCCCCCCCCCCCCTATCGCCGCCTATGAGCGGAATACCTTAAAAATCAGGGATTTGAGAACCTTACCAAAAGTTTGAACTGATCATTCCAAAATGTTGAATTCCTGAACTCAGTGTCTGGTTCAACAATGGAAATGTGATACCTCGCCTGACCAAATCTTCTAATATTTCTTGACGAAGCTCTACTTAGAGCTCCTCGTGACTTCAGGCCATGTCATGACTATTATAGTCGTTTTTAATACCAGAAGTTGAGATTTCCCAAGAGATTTTTTTGATTATGAATTTTATTGTTACGATTTTGATGAGGGCTCCGGCAGCACATTGCTCGCTGATATTTTCCAAGTTTAAAGAGATTGTTATTTCGAACTTTCTTTATCGGTAGTGTTTATTTTTGACATACCACCTATGTGCTAGTCTTTCAATTTAAGATTTGGTTAAAGCCGTCACGAAAAAAAAGGTGAGAAGACATAAAGCCTGCTATGAGCAGCTGGAAAGACTGTGTATACCTCTCAGTTGTGAAAAAATACAAGAGTTCTCTATATAATAAGGTAAGGATATTGAGATTCGAATTTCGTATACAGGGGAAAATTTGGCTTTTTTTTGGAATCGACAGGGAAAGTACCTAGATATTGTTTGCTCAACTTATTATACATAATTATGTATGCAGGTAGGTACAGTACATAGTTAACTACCTAGCTACGCGAACTACAAATTTCAATAATATAGGGCTCTAGTTCACTTTTCATTCTGTAGATCAAGAACTCCTATTATGGAGGTCAGATATCAGTTCAGCATAAAATGCACGTGAATTCACCTATGTGGGAGAACAACTTCTAGGGAGATCTAACTTTATTGTTCATAGCGACTAATGTGAATCAAGAACTCCTATTATGGAGGTCAGATATCAGTTCAGCATAAAATGCACGTGAATTCACCTATGTGGGAGAACAACTTCTAGGGAGAACTAACTTTATTGTTCATAGTGACTAATGTGACTGTAGCTTATAGCTATAAGGTACTGAGTAAGGAGTAAGCAAAACAGTTTGAGGAAAAAATCCAAAGTAATCCTCAAATTAATAAAATCTTCCTGTAGTACTATTCCGACGACGACTGTAGGTAGTTAAATTTATTGTTCTAGATCTCAACTTTGTTAGCTTATTCGTTTACTCTCTTCTGAACGTAAAGTCCTAATACTAACCCAGCTCAGTTTTTCCTTGTTCAAGTCAGAAACCTCAGTCTTGATATAATTATGTACATTACCCATTTTATCAGTCCATTAGTTTCATGCTAAATAAGTTCCAGATGTTATAAGGTAGGTGCTCAGGAGAGTGAAAAATCAGATAAGTAGGGACCTGGAGATGAATGAGATGAATAAAGGAAACTTACCAGTTATTCTGGTCTGCCTTTGTTTGAAGCTAAGGATATCACCCGTCTTGACATATTGTACAGAATTTTCAATGTTGTTATTTTGTGCATCCTCCACTAGGTCGATGGAATCAAATCTTAGTCCTCTCATTGCAACAGATTTAGGTGATGGTGGCTCCATGCCTGAACTTGACTCCATCCTCTCCCAAACATATTGCGATTTTTCTGAATTCAAAGGCTTTTCATTTTTAAAATCAAAATCCCACTTGTCACAGGCATTAGCTAAAAGACTTTCTAGTTGGGCCTCAACCCACAATTTAGATTTTTCTTGGTCTATAGGACCAAACAAATTTCTTTTGATCCTCTTAGCTTCACTAATCCGGCGCATATCACTCAAAGATGTTGTAATATTTGGACTCATTATGAAATTTATCACAAATCAATTATTATAACAAAACACAGACAAAAATTGAACTAGAAATTTTATAAAAATTAGATTACAAAGTTGAAATGTTTGTAAGGTTAGACCTACTGATCTGGCACAAGTAAAATGATTTAACAGTAATGGAATAATAAATTATTATTAAAAGAAATACTTAGTAGGTAATTGGTTAAAATTTAATCAAATTAGGAATGCTTTTCCTTTTCAGACACATTAGGTACAAAATCAGAGGGAATTGGTGGTTGTGCCACTTTTCCCACTGGCAAAATTGGTGGATGCGTCACTTTTCCAACTAAGGAATCCAGTGGATGTAAGTTGAAATGTTTGAATCCGCCTACGCCTATACAGCGAACCTAAACGTTCAATTATGAGCAGACTAAATGTTCTATTCCTGATGCTGACCTCGTGATCATATTATATCATTATAAGGTAGGTAGGTATAATGAGACTTAATTGGTGAGTCAAAGTGTGACGTCACTTCTAATTGGAATAGGCCAGACAGGTTAAACACCCAGGCAGGATTTGTAATGAATTCTACAAAGAACTGCTGTCTAGAATAGTCTTACTGTCTGTTCCATTTGTACCGCCAGTTTTGCTGATACCTTGGCTGATTTTCTTTATTCATTTGTTGGGGTAATTTACCCGCTGATTTTCCTTACATCATTTTCCTCATTGCCTCTATTAAATTTTAAACCACACAATTCTCCCCCTTCCATTTTTCATACCTTGTCTTTCAACAGACTAAAAGACTCAATTTTTCCCTTCTTCATACATCCATCTTTTTGTTTCACTTTTTTACTCAAACTTCAAAGTACCTACCTGGACCTAATTAATCATTTTATAGCCTATAGCCATATTTTTACCTTATCTTATGTTAGGCTGAACTCAGTTTTCCCCCCTTCCTTTCCATACAACCATTTTCTTACACTCTGACTTTTTTACACTCACCTCGGAGTGTCAAGTATAATTCATCATCTCAGCCATATATTTATAACGTTACCTCAGTTATGTATACAGAGCTGTTGTTCCTATTGCCATTTCTATCCGTTCTGAGGTGGTTATTTTTTCAAGATGGGTTTTTGTTTTGTCACAAAATAAATGATTTTCTTTTTCTTTCACGTTCGTCAATTTATTAGCACAAATTTTGCGGGATTTGCAAAAAATAGCAATGAATGAATAAATGAATGAATGACAATTTGACCAACTATTCAGCTTCAAAGTGCCTACGCTACGTGAGGTTCTAGAGTACCTAAAAAGTACGCATAAAACGGTTTTGAAGAACGGTTCAAAGATATCGCCGCTTTTGCAAAGACATCCTCAATCTCCTCAGTCTTTCAAGCTGTCCAAATTGAATGAATTTTTGTAACGTATGCTTCTTTCTACTTCTTTTAATTCGTTCTCTTCCTTTTGGATTTGAAAGAAATCTTCATTCTAAAGTGGACAGATCTATTGATTGTTTCGGATCCTTTCTAATTTATTTGAATTACTTTCAGTTTTTGTTCGCTTGGATTTTGATATCAAAGGTTGATTTGTCTATTGTTAGCAATTAGTATCTTTGTAAGTTTGTATCCTACCTGGTGCTAGTAATGAGGATGCATATTGATTTTTGGTGTATAAGAAATTTTAAAAATTAGCATTGAGGTCGATCTCTATCCTACCCAAGTATCCACCAGGCATGTACATTAACAAGGCATTTTCTTCAACGGAACTTTTTCGGCGAAAGAGGTAGGTAGATAGTCTGAAAACAAACTTTTTGCGTACGGATCGGCAGTTGGTATTTAGGTAACTGTGTAGTGCCTGTTGAGATTTACTCATTGGGTTCAAAACTTTTTTCTATCGAACCCTGTAGGTAACTCAACACAACGTAACTTTGTACTCATACAAAATAACAATTTATAACATACAGTTTATGTTCATTGTGTAGCAAAAGTGAATATGCATGTAGTGCCTGTTGAGATTTACTCATTGGGTTCAAAACTTTTTTCTATCGAACCCTGTAGGTAACTCAACACAACGTAACGTTGTACTCATACGAAATAACAATTTATAACATACAGTTTATGTTCATTGTGTAGCAAAAGTGAATATGCGTCACGTGAACAAATAAAAATGAATAATCAAAGGCAGTTTTGGTGTCCAGTTTTGATTTTACGGTCATCAGTTACCTAAAGCAGGTTTCCTTTTCAATGCGTAAGTAAAACTACAAGCAATTTGTCCAAATAACACAAAAGTCCTTTCATTTGGACATTGGATTTTATTTCAAAAGGTCCATTGGTCACTAGGGGTCCGGAAGTCAACAAAGGACGGGGCAGGTTGGATTGTTAACATTTCAAATGATGCGGAGAAGAATTATGTATTCGTTCCGGATGTGTTTAGAAAAAAAAAAACTGCACTTGTATCTCGCCATGGTATTGAATTACAAAGGAAAGGAAAGATGTCCAATACCTGTTTTTTGTGTGCAAGAAGGCTTCGGTGCCAAGCAGTCTACCATTGTAAGAGATTTGGTGCCATGCTGTCTCCGATTTGTAAGAGGTTTTGGTGCCATGCTGTCTACGAAATATTTGAGTCTCTCAAATCTCTTGTCTGGATACACCGGGTACTTTGTGATTTCTTTTCTTGTGTTAATGGCGGGAAAAACAAAATTTTACCTAGGTAGGTACTAAAAATTCAGTCTGTACCTACATAAAATGGAGTTCACTACCAAAGGATATAAATTATTTCATTACCCCTTTGGTCATTACTTTCAGGTTCGTCTACGAAATATTTGAGTCTCTCAAATCTCTTGTCTGGATACACCGGGTACTTTGTGATTTCTTTTCTTGTGTTAATGGCGGGAAAAGCAAAATTTTACCTGGGTAGGTACTAAAAATTCAGTCTGTACCTACTTATAATGGAGTTCACTATCACTACCAAAGGTTATAAATTATTTCATTAGCCTTTTGGTCATTACTTTCAGGTTGATGTTACTCGTACTTCGGGTTACCTATGGGTATTTCTATGCACATATAATTATGGTCATGTCTAATTGTTAAGAAGCATTGAAAATACACCGTGAACATAATTGAACGAAATTAAAAATGTGGGCACCTCTTGTGTATGAAATTTTGAGCCTCATTCAGAAATGCTTGATGGTCCATTATTTTGATTGAATATGAATTCATAATCATAATCAGCTTCAAGTAGAATTCAAGAGGGTTCTTCATCAAAGTCAGTAATAAATTGAGGGCAAATTTTCCAATTCGAGGGGCACAAGACCCACAAGAGTTGTTAGTATGAAAGAGTTGTGGCTGACCTAAAAAGTGGATATATGTCAGAATCAGAAACTGTGTAAAATATTGTAGCAAAAATGTGTAGGTGGCCTCCTATGAGACTCCTTTATGTCGTTTCTCATTCATTCAGATCACTTTGACCATTTTTTCATTGTTTTGCGTAACCACGATACAAAACGTCACCTACCGCATCCTTGCTGGTTTGTACACATCCTTGTTGTGTGGTTTGCACAGTTCTTTGCAAAAAATCTTTTTTTCCCGAAAATGTTTCATTCATTGGAAAAAAAGACTACAGAAAATACGATTATCTAAAAAGAGTCTATTTTGTGAATGTAAAGTTTTGACATTCATAACGTTCTATTGTTTCTTTGTTGTAAATGTACCCTACACTTGTTGGAAACCAAACTGAAGGAACCCAGCTTGAAGATTGAAACAATTCTTTCAGGTTAAAACAGTATTTTTGCACCTATTCCGCGAAGATCCATGAGGAGCTTTTGTTGACATTTCTGGGAATTGGAGCTATAAAATGAAGGTCTAGTAATTAGAGAAATGAAACATAACACAGCAAAAAATAAACCCTTTCTTTCAAATTTCTCACACTTGTAGGTATAAACGTTTCAGATGATACCTTTTTTTATTGTGCTCATATTTATCGAATTTCAGTTCTGAGCAATGTGGAATGTGGAAGAAGATAATCATCGTGTTATGCAATTCAGGGACAAAATTCAGAATTCCGGATCACATCTACAAATGCCGCAATCTTTTACTCAAAGGCCGACGAAAATCCTTTCACCAAAGAAGGATAACTAAATCTAAATCCTTTCATCTTAGCTCTCAAAAAAAAAAACTACCCTAGGTATCTTTTGTAAGAAAAAAGTACAAAAAAAGTGAAACTGATATTTTTAAAAAATCCAATTTATACTGATGTACAATTTTTTATTGCATTTTGAGATGACACCATGAAAATATGAAAGGAAGATTTTGAAGATTGATCCCAAACGAACAGGATGTGTGAATTTTATTTTTTAAAATAAAGAAGAGAAAAACCCGAGGTTTAATATTTTATACTTCACATCCGTTGGTATTTGTGTTCAGTACCACAGTACCATTTGGTCTCATCATACTCTATTCCATGATTTCCAAGGGTTTCATTTCAAGGGAAGAGAAAGAAAGCCATTGCTGATGTTTGTGCTAAAAATCAAGGTTTGTTTACCTACTGAATTAAGGTAAGTAGAGAACGTGTGCATCTGAAATTATGAACTATCAAGAAGAATCCCTTGTTTATAATGAAGATACAATGCCTGTAATGGCCAACTTAAGAAAGTAGAAAACAAGCATTGAAGATCTCGTGGAAGATATGAGATATGACAGGGTACTTAGGCACAGAAATAATAGGATTTAAACAACACTCTCCCCAAAGTTAGGTTGGCTTGAAGAGGCAATTCTAGAAAACAAGAATTATGACATCATAAAGAATCCCACGGTTGAAGATTGATCCCAAACGAACAGGATGTGTGAATTTTATTTTTTAAAATAAAGAAGAGAAAAACCCGAGGTTTAATATTTTATACTCCACATCCGTTGCTGTTCGTGTTCAGTACCAAAGTACCATTTTTGATCCCATCATATCCTTTTCCAAGGGTACCTACATCTCAAGGAAGAGGAAGAAAGCCATTATTGATGTTTGTGCTAAAAATCAAGGTTTGTTTACTGAATTAAGGTAAGTAGAGAACGTGTGCATATGAAATTATGAACTATCAAGAAGAATCCCTTGTTTATATGAAGATACAATGCCTGTAGTGGCCAACTTGAGAAAGTAGAAAACAAGCATTGAAGATCTCGTGGAAGATATGAGAACACAGGGTACTTAGTACTTACGCACAGAAATAATAGGTAGGTAATAATACATGCAACACTCTCCCCAAAGTTAGGTTGGCTTGAAGAGGCAATCCTAGAAAACAAGAATTATGACATCATAAAGAATCCCACGGGCAAAAGAAAGATAAGAAACTCAAAGAGCCTTTGCAAGGTGCAACCAAAACTGTACAGGAAGTAGAAGTAAATGATAACACATTGATGTCATTCTAGACAAACCTTGGAAGAGGCAACCTGATGTTTTTGGATTGATTAAGGAATATCTAGGACTTCCTTTTCACTTTTACTTTTTTAGGAAGATAACTTATCATTTTTAGAGGCATTCATACTGTTCTTCTGAAGGGTTAGAGGTACTTTGCCATATTTCTGGCAGTTCTAGCAACTCGTCAGTTATAGTCATTTTACTCCCTGCTTGTGACAACCTAAACAATAGATAAGAAACTCAAAGAGCCTTTGCAAGGTGCAACCAAAACTGTACAGGAAGTAGAAGTAAATGATAACACATTGATGTCATTCTAGATCTAGACAAACCTTGGAAGAGGCAACCTGATGTTTTTGGATTGATTAAGGAATATCTAGGACTTCCTTTTCACTTTTACTTTTTTAGGAAGATAACTTATCATTTCTAGAGGCATTCATACTGTTCTTCTGAAGGGTTAGAGGTACTTTGCCATATTTCTGACAATTCTAGCAACTCGTCAGCTATAGTCATTTTACTCCCTGCTTGTGACAACCTAAACAATCCTTGGCTTGAGCTTATCTTTTGAGAGATCACAGACGTTTTGGCACATCCACAAAACGCAACTTCTTATTTCTCGACGATTCTAATGGTGAATAGGTACATGTTTCAATTTTCTCTCAGTTCTGGTTCTGGTATCGCAGAAAACAAATCCAGCTCATGTTTTCGTTCAACTATTCTATGGTTCGACATCAGCAAGAAATTCAATAGACATGAAATAAAAGAAACATGTAGAGTACACAAAGATGATTTATTGTTTACATTAATGTCTGGGCCCAAGTGTTTGAAGTGCCTGGGTGTCTGGGACACAAAACCATGTTTACTTTGGATGAAGAAACAATCTCGTAACTCCGGAGTCTGAGACCTGAAATAGATTATGAGGGCATGCTACTGGAATTACGCAAGACAAACATGATGGTGATTTGAAAAAAGAATTAGTTTGGAGAGAAGTGAACAACATTTTACGACTCGTGGAAGAACGCTCCGAAGATCAGGAGCTGGAAGAATAAATTATCTGCCAAACCAATAACTACAAGTATCTAACTGCTAAAAGTACGAAAATGTTTAGGAAACAAGCACGGTTAAAGCGAATAAAGCAAACGATTTGAAAAAAGAATTAGTTTGGAGAGAAGTGAACAACATTTTACGACTCGTGGAAGAACGCTCCGAAGATCAGGAGCTGGAAGAATACATTATCTGCCAACCAATAACTACAACTGCTAAAAGTAAGAAAATATTTAGGAAACTAAAGCACGGTTAAAGAGAACAAAGCAAACATTAGTGAAATAAAGTTGGAAAATGAACCAGACTCACAAGAAGAGGAAGAAAGAGAAGAAAACAAGAAAAGAGATTTATTTCAGATTACATTTTAAGGAAGAACGTGGTGAGAATTTTTTAGGTGCGTGTTATTATTTCTATTTCGTGGAAACGGCGAAACACCTTTCCACACGAAATACCAGAACATAAATCAGTTGGAACTATCTACTCTAGTTTGCCTGATGAAAACGAGAATGATGAGCAACTTCCACAGAGATAACCATCGGTAGGCAATTTGTTGCTGTTCCCATGCCCGATAACAAATCTCTGACGATGTCAGGTGTCCAAACCTCATCAGCCTATGGGTTCAGGAGTATAACAATATACAATGAAGATATAATGTGATTACCATTATGTGAAACTTTATTGCCATCAGGCCCGGACATCTAATAGAGAAAGAGGGCGGAGAAAGGACAGAAATACACGGTGATGAAGTGGTGTCAGAGCTCGGATCAGCGTTTTCCTTAAAATTTAGATTTACATTTTTATTTGATTTACGCGTCCTATACTGCTCCGCGTCGTGTGACGGTGGTGCAGTCTTAGAGCTATGTGAAACTTTATTGCCATCAGGCCCGGACATCTAATAGAGAAAGAGGGCGGAGAAAGGACAGAAATACACGGTGATGAAGTGGTGACAGAGCTCGGATCAGCGTATTCCTTAAAATTTAGATTTATATTTGTATTTGATTTACGCGTCCTAGACTACTCCGCGTCGTGTGACGGTGGTGCAGTCTTAGAGCGGAATACCTTAAAAATCAGGAATTTGAGAACCTTACCAAAAGCTTTGAACTGATCATTCCAAAATGTTGAATTCCTGAACTCGTTGTCTGGTTCAACAATGAAAATGTGATACCTCGCCTGACCAAATCTCACATCACACGACTTTCCTTATCCTATTGAATGATGCTTATTTGAGTATTATTTTACCCTAACTTTTACCATATCTCTAACCGTTTACTTGGTATAGCTGAAAACCGCCAAAAAACGGTCGAAATCCGTCCAAAAGTGGTGAAAATACCTTCAAGCGCAGAACCTATCTTAACTAAACGTTTTCTGTTGCATCCTTGTCACATTTGTGAACTACATACCAAATTTCAAGTCTCTAGCTCATATCGTTCCCGAGATATTGTTAAATTAGACCGAAAACCGCCAAAAAGCGGTAAAATGTGGTTTGTACACATCCTTGTTGTGTGGTTTGCACAGTTCTTTGCAAAAAATCTTTTTTTCCCGAAAATGTTTCATTCATTGGAAAAAAAGACTACAGAAAATACGATTATCTAAAAAGAGTCTAGTTTGTGAATGTAAAGTTTTGACATTCATAACGTTCTATTGTTTCTTTGTTGTAAATGTACCCTACACTTGTTGGAAACCAAACTGAAGGAACCCTGAATCCATGGGATGCTCAAACTTACAACTGTTTGTACAAAAAATCTAAACAAAATGACGAAACAAGAAGTGGCAATTCCCTACAGAATAGCGGACAACACAGCTCTTGCAGAAAAGACTATGCAAGATATAATAAAAAATCATACAAAATAAAACCATATGACAGGTTTTGGTCATTGGGTAGAAAGACATTGAAGATGATTTGCATGAGACACTCCATGACAACCATATCATTCAGCTATTCAAAATATTGTAGCAAAAATGTGTAGGTGGCCTCCTATGAGACTCCTTTATGTCGTTTCTCATTCATTCAGATCACTTTGACCATTTTTTCATTGTTTTGCGTAACCACGATACAAAACGTCACCTACCGCATCCTTGCTGATTTGTACACATCCTTGTTGTGTGGTTTGCACAGTTCTTTGCAAAAAATCTTTTTTTCCCGAAAATGTTTCATTCATTGGAAAAAAGACTACAGAAAATACGATTATCTAAAAAGAGTCTATTTTGTGAATGTAAAGTTTTGACATTCATAACGTTCTATTGTTTCTTTGTTGTAAATGTACCCTACACTTTGTAGGTACCTATCTTTGTTGGAAACCAAACTGTAAAGGAAACCAAGCTTGAAGATTGAAACAATTCTTTCAGGTTAAAACAGTATTTTTGCACCTATTCCGCGAAGATCCATGAGGAGCTTTTGTTGACATTTCTGGGAATTGGAGCTATAAAATGAAGGTCTAGTAATTCCCTCCACTGTGGTTGGCTGGAAGAGCACATAAAACAAATCGGTGGAAAAATTAGTAACTCCCTTCAAAGCTAACGCAAACCCTTCCACACACAACTCCCAAAGACCCTGAACTCCCCACTCACAACTTTCAAAGAGGAAGCACGTTTACTGCATCTAGTAATTAGAGAAATGAAACATAACACAGCAAAAAATAAACCCTTTCTTTCAAATTTCTCACACTTGTAGGTATAAACGTTTCAGTTGATACCTTTTTTTTTATTGTGCTCATATTTATCGAATTTCAGTTCTGAGCAATGTGGAAGAAGATAATCACCGTTCTAGTAATTAGAGAAATGAAACATAACACAGCAAAAAATAAACCCTTTCTTTCAAATTTCTCACACTTGTAGGTATAAACGTTTCAGATGATACCTTTTTTTATTGTGCTCATATTTATCGAATTTCAGTTCTGAGCAATGTGGAATGTGGAAGAAGATAATCATCGTGTTATGCAATTCAGGGACAAAATTCAGAATTCCGGATCACATCTACAAATGCCGTAATCTTTTACTCAAAGGCCGACGAAAATCCTTTCACCAAAGAAGGATAACTAAATCTAAATCCTTTCATCTTAGCTCTCAAAAAAAAAAACTACCCTAGGTATCTTTTGTAAGAAAAAAGTACAAAAAAAGTGAAACTGATATTTTTAAAAAATCCAATTTATACTGATGTACAATTTTTTATTGCATTTTGAGATGACACCATGAAAATATGAAAGGAAGATTTTGAAGATTGTTAATACCAGAAGTTGAGATTTCCCAAGAGATTTTTTTGATTATGAATTTTATTGTTACGATTTTGATGAGGGCTCCGGCAGCACATTACTCGCTGATATTTTCCAAGTTTAAAGAGATTGTTATTTCGAACTTTCTTTATCGTTAGTGTTTATTTTTGACATACCACCTATGTACTAGTCTTTCAATTTAAGATTTGGTTAAAGCCGTCACGAAAAAAAGGCGAGAAGACATAAAGCCTGCTATGAGCAGCTGGAAAGACTGTGTATCCTCTCAGTTGTGAAAAAATACAACAAAAGTTCTCTTTCTAAGCCCTCCACTGTGGTTGGCTGGAAGAGCACATAAAACAAATCGGTGGAAAAATTAGTAACTCCCTTCAAAGCTAACGCAAACCCTTCCAAACACAACTCCCAAAGACCCTGAACTCCCCACTCACAACTTTCAAAGAGGAAGCACGTTTACTGCGGGAGGAAGGATATATAATTACATTTTATCTCCCTCGTCATCTGAGAAGTGGGAAACATACCAACTTACCCGTCCACCTCCACCAAACGGATTAGGTTTTGGAACTGGTTGTGGAACGAACCGTGACTGGGAACGCATAGTGTACCTTCACGCCTCAGTTCCAATCGGTCTGACTAGATCTGTGAATCTCGGTAGAGTTTCCTGACTAGAGTGGGAAACTTGTATGGTTCACAAGGACATACTCGAGTTTTAACACTGGATGGTTTAGAAAAAGAACTCGTAGGTAATACCTGCCCATGTCCTCATGTTCGAAACACCTGTAACCTTATTTACGGTCTGACTAGATCTGTGAATCTCGGTAGAGTTTCCTGACTAGAGTGGGAAACTTGTATGGTTCACAAGGACATACTCGAGTTTTAACGCTGGATGGTTTAGAAAAAGAACTCGTAGGTAATACCTGCCCATGTCCTCATGTTCGAAACACCTGTAACCTTATTTAAAATGGTGTAGCTTTATTGTTCTTCTATGTAAATACAGGGCTGAGAAATGCACAACGCTAAAGAGATTATAATGTTTTAAATTCTTCGGAAAAGCTCGTTTGGAATAGTAGGACATTTATGACGTCCTATCCAAACTAGTCACGTTTTAAGAAGCATTCGTAAAAGCAAAATTATTATCACTAACATTTGATTTTGTTTACCTGATGGATTTTTGATAGAAAGGAATCTTTTTCTTACATCCACCAATATTTCAAGGATTTTATTAATTTTATATACCTTCTAATATCTTGCTTGAACGAACAGTTAAATCTGCACACACCCGTTAATTGCGTGAACATTGTCGATGAAATATCAAAAAAAAAAATTTTGAAGAAAAAAAAAAAAAAAAAAAAAAAAAAAAAAAAAAAAAAAAACAACAACAATACGTACTGACTTCGGCTCAAAACATGCTAAATCCTCGTGTATAAAAAAGTTTGCAAGAAGTGTTAAAAAATAAAACATGTTCCCCGAGGCAATATCTAACACGTCTGTGTAGTATCCACGCTTGATACAAGTGCTATATCTGCTGGTGATACCATATAAAGCAGCAAGCACGAAGAAAGAATGAAATCATGTACCCATACTTTTCATAAATTATTTAGGTGTGTGATATAATGAAATGACTAAGGTATCCCAGAAGAGATAGGTAGGATCTCGCAACTCGCATTACCTTAGCAAAGTCTGAGCGGTGCACGGTGTAATATTCCTCTCTGTATTCATCTACGAGTATGTCACTGTTTTTAAATCCATCTTATCCATCAACTCTTTTCGGTTACTACTTGTTTATGTTCGCGCTTAATCTTGGATCTCATTAATTTTCGAATTATATTTTCCCTAGTTATTTTATCGTAAATGATCAAACTGTTCCCCGATTGAATTGTTCGATGAAAAACGGTTGTAACTCTTTTCCCAATCCGTCACGAACAATGTTTTCCAGATGACTGGGAGCATCCACAGGCAGTTCATATGGATTTTTCTCTTTTTTTATTCAAATTGAAAATTCGTGATGTGTGTTCGCTGAGGAGTTTATTCTAATTGAAGAAACCTCAAAGAAACGATGACTGAGATAAAAGAAAAACTGATTTCAGTTGAGAAAAAAGGTTACAACTTTACAACGTGAAAAATTATGAATTATGCTCACCGCTAGTACAAGTTATTATTAAACCCTCATTATGTTCAGCGAACATTCTTTGCTCAAGGTGAATAAAGGTTATCTGATGAAGTTTGAAATTATAACTTTCTGTTGTGTACCTGCAATACCTGCTACTTTTCAAGAATCTTGCCTACTATAAAAGTTATTTGTTGTACAGGATACCTATGGTGAATATCCCAAGTTCGTCGATAATTTTGGCCGAAAAATTGTCCTAATTAGGCTTTAGGCGACACTACACCTTTTGGTCTTTTTAAACACCATTGTCT
Source organism: Diaphorina citri (assembly GCF_000475195.1). NCBI lineage: Eukaryota > Metazoa > Arthropoda > Insecta > Hemiptera > Psyllidae > Diaphorina > Diaphorina citri. Next base: position 573,979 of record NW_007377450.1, on the reverse strand, counting down.
TCACTTATTACGACAATGTGTTCTTTAACCCCTTTACCATAATCGTCATCATTATTTGTTTGTTCAAATGGAAAGGGTTACATGTTACATGTAGTTATTAAAATGATTTTCTAATCACGGTTGTGCATTAATGTCTTCACTTGTGTTTCCCGATGAATAGATGGGAAGAAGTTTTGTTTGGATTTCTCATTTGCCTTTGGTTTCAATTGGAATATTAACATTCAATTACTGAAAAATATTATAAATAATAATTACTTTCTAATTTATTCCATATAAACATAAACAGTATAGAGACCTAAGTAAACAAACTAGGTTACCTTCTTGTTTGTTCATCACTTGTTTGTTGTATGTAGTTGTCGGTTTTTCCTTTGTTATAATGAAATTTTGGTTTCTATAGCCTCTGTCAAAAACGTTTTCAATCTTTTTTATCTTTATGAAAATTTGAAAATAGATTGAACTATTCACCTCGTCGATCGACCATCGATCGACGGCGCGGCGTCGACTATGTGTGGACAAAGCTTAAGAAAGAAACCTTCCATCTTCAACTTAATCTTTTGATACATCATACTTTTTTTTTATTACTATCGTAATAATAAAGGAAGGACGGGCTAAAAAGGGTAAAACTTAAAAAACCTGTAGAACTGCAAGAAAAAACCTGTACAATATTTTGCTATTCGATTTTCCCAGTCATGAGAAGTTTTCAGTTGCATCAGATTCATTGTTTCCATTGCATTTTTATTCATTTCATGGCAAAATACAATGGCATGGTAATTACAAGAGATGTGGAAGTTCATCGAGGTTAAAATAAAGGATTGAATTACATTCGTGTTGGTAATCTTGATTGACACTTGTAACAATGACCAGTGGCAACACTGGCAATTCAAATCTCAAGGAGGGGAGAGGAGCACCTGACCTTTTAGAACCTTATGGCCTTAACTGAAAATGAGCATGAAACCTCCAACATAGAAGATGGAAAATCAGTATGAAAATCTTTTGTTGAGCGAGATGAAAATCTTCCCAGTATATGGTATGTACGAGATATAATCACTGATTCTATTTATTTAAGACAAGAATCTGAGGATTACGAACTTAATTCAAAAACGTTATTTTCTTCAAAGAACAAGTTGTCATTATTTTGTTACTGTGTTCTCTTTACAGCATCCCAATGCGTTTGATGTTAAATTCAATGTATGTATCTAACAAAGAAAATCTATTCATGCATCAAGAGATCAAATTTTCTATTTACTTTCATCAGTAGTTAGGGATAACGTATCTCATCAGCTAAAGTTAGCACTTCTTCAGTATACTTCCATGTTACGAACTTAATTCAAAAACGTTATTTTCTTCAAAGAACAAGTTGTCATTATTTTGTTACTGTGTTCTCTTTACAGCATCCCAATGCAGTTGATATTAAATTCAATGTATGTATCTAACAAAGAAAATCTATTCATGCATCAAGAGATCAAATTTTCTATTTACTATCATGAGTAGTTAGGGATAACGTATGTCATCAGCTAAAGTTAGCACTTCTTCAGTATATTTCCATCATTGTAAGTTGAAATTTCATAGCTAGATACTAGATACCTGATTTTTTGGACAATTACGTCAATTACACAGTAACTCAATTCTAACTAATGTGTATGTAAATAGGGAGAAAAAGCATTATCAATTTATTCACATATCACAGCAACTTGGTTAGCAATGTATGTTGACCGACTGTATGACTGAAGACATAGGTACTCAGACTAGTGAGCACACGTCTGTGTTATGTCTTTGTGTATCCGGACAGCAGAAATTAATAGACTTTCAAATTAAATCTCGTATTGGCGCGTTCAGGGAGGATGTATCATGATTTCAGACGATCACTCCGTCCAAATAAGGCGGCTTCAAGGTTTTCACGTCTCCGCGATCGCCCACCAGTGTCCAAATTTGGAGTCTCAGGTTCGGAGGTTGATATGATCGTATCCGCTGCCTACATGTTTCAATGAACCACACTAGACTCGTCTGAGTTATTGTAGATATTAAACTCGAAACGAACAAGTGGTCAAGTAAATCTTTGGTTAGGGACCATAAGCATGTGCTTCTAAAAAGATGGAAAGGTTTTTAACCTTTGGAAAAGCTTGTTTTAAACTCCAAAGAAGGTGTGCAGCCCCTCTGCCAAGAAAGTCCACACAACACTAGTCATCTATTCAATTGTTCTGCAAATCCCACCAACCTTACACCTGTAGACCTGTGGATCCGAGAACGAACCTTATCCCATCAGGATAAAATCCGCCCCGGGCGGGAATCGAACCCGCGGCCTAGCGCTTACAAGGCAGACGCACTTATTAGCTTAAAACAGGGCTCCGGGACACAATCGTGTCAATAAAATCCGCTGACAACTGCTGCACAAGACAGATTACCGTGCAAAAACGTAAAGCATGGTGCATAATCACATTATGATTCCTCACTGTGCAAGAGGGCTGTAGCAGTAACTATTTCACTAATGCAGATAGCATTGGGTATAATGTCCTCATTGTGCAGCAAACAAACCATCATACCACCACAGAGCGGGCATATGTTCCCAATACCAGGAGCAAGATGATTCGATACGCCTCAATGTCATTTCAAAACTTGACAGGTTTTGACATCAAAAAGAAGGAGAATAAGAACAAAAAGGAGGAGAAGAAGAAGAAGAAGAAGAAGAAGAAGAAGAAGAAGAAGAAGAAGAAGAAGAAGAAGAAAAAGAAGAAGAAGAAGAAGAAGAAGAAGAAGAAGAAGAAGAAGAAGAAGAAGAAGAAGAAGAAGAAGAAAACTCGTAAGGAAAACTTGAAGTTTTGGTAAATCATCACCAGGCTCAACCGCAAGTATTGAAATTATCTGACGTTTTTCTACACACGTTAAAAAGAGAAGTGTCGATTTCTTTGTTACCAGAAAACTGGAGGAAAAAAAGAGTGTAAAGAAATACGGTTCACCGAAAAAAAGTAAGTCATATAAAAATGACGATCCAATGAACAGTCCATAGCTTGCTTGTCCTAAACTAATGGTTTTGTTGTGTAGAAAAGATGCTCCTAGATCTAGATCGAACATGAGTAGGAATATTCAAACAACTTTAGAGATCTGTTAAATACCGATGAATTCGAACTATGGTTCTTAATACTACCTACAATATTGGGAAAAGTATTTCTGATATTTGAAATAGATCCTCAATTTTAAATATTTCACTACCAGTAGTCTGAGCCAGAAAAGAGAATGCATTACTCGTACCTCAATCCATCGAGGATCGAGGAAACACATGATGTGAAAATCTCCAGAAGCGTAGACAGTTTGTCTCCATAGAAAATGGTTCATTGTTTCCCTGTCTTAACTGTGTAAAATGGAAATAATACTGCTAGTAAAAATCACTATCAGCAAAAACTTGTATAATGCGTCATGTTCATGTCAAGACAGTGTTACTCGGTATCTGACGAAAGTACGAGGAGCTCACAATAGGGCATAAGTTGGAACAAAAGGAACTATCAAATTATGTTCAGCTCTTTTGTTCTTATGGGGAACAGTGCCATTTTACATTTTCTTATTATAAATTTTATACCTACCTAGCTTTTCATTAGATTTACTTATGTCAAGACAGTGTTACTCGGTATCTGACGAAAGTACGAGGAGCTCACAATAGGGCATAAGTTGGAACAAAAGGAACTATCAAATTATTTTCAGCTCTTTTGTTCTTATGGGGAACAGTGCCATTTTCCATTTTCTTATTATAAATTTTATACCTACCTAGCTTTTCATTAGATTTACTTGGTCATTGTAGAACCTATTTGAACTTAACGTCCCACGTCCTAAACTGTAAGTAATTACTGTTTTAGAGAGACAATAACTTGTGAACCGATAGCACGATTACCAAAATTATAATTATCATAATGACAAAAAATATGTGAAATTTCAAAAAAAAAAAAAAAAAAAAAAAAAAAAAAAAAAAAAACAACAACAATACGTACTGACTTCGGCTCAAAACATGCTAAATCCTCGTGTATAAAAAAGTTTGCAAGAAGTGTTAAAAAATAAAACATGTTCCCCGAGGCAATATCTAACACGTCTGTGTAGTATCCACGCTTGATACAAGTGCTATATCTGCTGGTGATACCATATAAAGCAGCAAGCACGAAGAAAGAATGAAATCATGTACCCATACTTTTCATAAATTATTTAGGTGTGTGATATAATGAAATGACTAAGGTATCCCAGAAGAGATAGGTAGGATCTCGCATTACCTTAGCAAAGTCTGAGCGGTGCACGGTGTAATATTCCTCTCTGTATTCATCTACGAGTATGTCACTGTTTTTAAATCCATCTTATCCATCAACTCTTTTCGGTTACTACTTGTTTATGTTCGCGCTTAATCTTGGATCTCATTAATTTTAAAAATATGTTTGGTAAAGAAATACTCACCAGGCTTTGGATATCACTTGTTGAACACTTTATTACTGCTGAGCACAAATACTAGGAACAATCATGTCAAACTGACACCCAATATGATGTTGATACGACAATGATGGCCATGTTTAGAAGTCAACAATAGTGTTGTTGAAGAGACAGTGTGTCTCTGTGGTCTTTTCATTACATCATGATGTGTTCCGAGTGATGGATCATTGACCTGCCATCTTGGTATGACTTGATATCCGACAAAGTTATTACTAGTACGTATAGCTTACTAGTGCTGGTTTCAACATGATCCTCGCCTGGATGTTGTGGTGATAGTTCGTTGATCTTCTTGCAGATCTTCAAGCCTGATGATGCTGTTGACTCTATCTTGTGCAGAAATATGAAACCTGTGCTAACTTGTGCAAGCTCACGTACGGGGTTTTCAGTTCTTTTAACTCGGGTTCTTTATTTCTTCAATCTTCATACTATCTTATTGCAATAGATGTTTTCACTGGCGTGATACCCACAACCTCTATCAATGGAGATTAGATCAATCGAGAAATTGTTTTGCTAGAAGGTACATGGATACTCATACTCACATTAAGCTGCATCCAAGAGAAATGATCATCATAGAAGATATGAGTATTTGACTATTAGATCTGATATGACTTAATCACTCTCGTTTAGAATTAATTCTCAATAACTTACCCAGAGTAATAGAGAATCGAAAATAATGATCTAGATTCTAGATTTTAACTTGCATATTTATACATACCTAATCAGAATTTGAAAGAATCACATCAATTAACATTGGTTCAAAACATCTACAAAGTTTTTGTATTTCATAGAAGCTACTCTTGGCTCAAGGCAATTTAAATTCAAAACAAAATGTATTTCCTTGCTTTGTATATGTCCAGATATAAAGTCTATATTATTATAATGTTTTCTTTATTTGCATTGTAAACGATTTGTATGTCTTTTTAATGTGCTCTTAGAACTAGACATCGAATTTCTGATAACATCATTAAGACGTTATTTAATTTTTCCCTTCAATTAATCACCGAAACCTAATCAATTCAAATATGCTGCCATGTAAATTGATTAGTAGGCCTTTAAATATTTCATTCCTACTCAAATTCAAATTTAATTATAGACTTCAACGTAGGTATTTCTCCATAATCACAGAACAAAAATTATGGACTTAGATATTTACTTAGTCATAAAAAAGTTAATTGATTTTCTATAACTTGATCTTCCTAATTCTTAGATGATCTAGGCCTAATGTTCAGAATTTGAAATTTTTATTAGTAGGCAATTAACATGTGTAATTACTTCTTTTTAATAAAATATCTATAGAGTTTGTAAAAATAAATTTATACAGAGGCACATAATTGCTTTGAATAAATAAATACCCAGATATAATTTCCATTTTTACTTTCTATTTTCTATGAGCCTGATCTTTATCCTGATCAAGCAGCCAAGTTAAGTCAGAGGAAAAATGCACCAACGGGAATCTATAGAGTTTGTAAAAATAAATTTATACAGAGGCACATAATTGCTTTGAATAAATAAATACCCAGATATAATTTCCATTTTTACTTTTTATTTTCTATGAGCCTGATCTTTATCCTGATCAAGCAGCCAAGTTAAGTCAGAGGAAAAAATGCACCAACGGCAACAACTCATACAGGCTTGCAAATAGAATGGGTTAAAAACACATTCGTCAGTTTGATTTACAACATTTTAACCGAGTTAGTTCAGAGAGCAGTAACGATTATTCAAACACATCAGGCTGAATTAAAACACATTCGTCAGTTTGATTTACAACATTTTAACCGAGTTAGTTCAGAGAGCAGTAACGATTATTCAAACACATCAGGCTGAATTTTTTTGCTCATAATCATGCCAAGTATAGTTATGAACCGATCAATCTGTTCTCTGTGAGTAAAACTTGTCTCTTGTGATGGAAATGGCTACTGCATCAAAATAATTGTGTTAGTGGAGATGTCACCTTCACCAATAGATTCAACTATAGTGGAGATTTCTATTGCACCAAAATACTGATGTGTTAGGGAAATGTTTAGTGTTAGTTTATGAATGTATTCAAAATTTCAAAAGACCCAGATTATGTGGTGTGTCAATTTTTCATCAATCCACAAATTACATGAGGTTGGTCAAGTAAAATGAAAATAAAATCTGTGTTATATTTATTCTAAGAGAGAAGAGTTTGTCTCTGAGTCCTCCTAGACTGGAAAAGTGTTTTGAGAAAGCAATGAGCTGAAAAATTCTTGCGACTGCTCATTGCCAAGTGAAGTATAACGATTCTTTGGTGACATATGATCGCATGACTACTATTTGTTTTAGGTACCTACCAATAATTCGAATGTCTGATATAGTGTTTTGTCTGTCTCGTTATAATATAATTATATTATAATCTAAATCACACGAGTGTTCAAGTGCAGTTCGATCTTGGATCTTTTGGATTTCCAGAATGTTTTCAAAAGGTAAGAAAATTCAAGTAACTAATTTGATTAGAACTTTGGTAGATATCTAATAAATATAGGTTCATAGTTATGTAGGTATTGAAATTATGGAATGATAGATCCAGTATCATCAAAAGAGCGCCTTTTTTAAGAAATTAATAATTAAAATTCAATTATTTAGATGTTTACAAGAAGCAGCAGCAATTCATTTATTATTTTGAGATATCGTTTGGCTTTCTCGGGATTGCTAAAGATGATTGGTGGAGATACTAATCGAAGATAATGTTGTTCCTAAAGGTACGAGATGTTTTTACATGTAAAGCGTGTAATAAAAGATGAATAACAAATTTGTGGGTGTATTCCCGGAGACTTTCTTCTTGTGTGGTCAAAGGAGAAGATAATTCACGGTGTACTTCAGTACTTGTGTGTTTAATATACTGTGGCGACTCACAGGTTGCCTCGGTGAAATGTGAAATTATTCAAAGATGAGTTGCAAGCTTTGATCACTAAAGATTTAATACACGGTTGCAGATCTCGGGTGGTATACTCGTGTTTGTAGGTGGTTTCTCTTCATTTCGATGTGGTCCATGAGAATTTATAATGTTTATTTTGAGAATTTATTTTTGTGTGTAAATCGCTGGAACTATCTGGGCTTGTTTCTTTTCTTTTACATTGTGTGTATTGTAAAGTCCTGATGGTTTATTTGATTTTCGATCTTTGTAAGTCAAAATACCTTCCTGCCGCCCTATTATAGCGAACCTTCTCTCCTTTAAGTCCAAATATTGCATGTCCTTGTGCATATGGAAGGGTTATCTTGGCACGTGCGGTGGACATTTATTGCTTTACATATTGTTGTTTCACTTATCACATCCTTATAATGGAAGACTAAACCTTGCGGCGCGCTGGTGTGTTCTCGACTACTACGTGTTCTTATTTCTTCTGAAAAAATGTGTGGGCGATGATTGTTCAAGAGAAAAAATGTATCTTCTGAAATAATTACTACAGTCTACTACAGTAATAAAGCAGTACAATATTAATCTGTTGAGCTAAACTGAAGGGTAAGCCGACACCATGCCGCTACAGAACAGTAGGTACAGTGCCATTTCCACCTCATTTCGCAAACTCCCAAATCCAGTCAATAATGGAATTTACTGTAGTATCTGAAAATCAATACACTTTTATATGTACCCATTTATCTAGTGAACTGTCTAAAGTCTAAACCTTCACATAAGCGCACAAGCAGTATTCTGAGTGTGACGGAAAAGCAAAGTTCAAAAATCAACGCAAAAGGTGGTACTAATGATAACGCAGAAATAAATACATAGGGTAAGTGTACCATTTATTCGCCCACCTAAAAAACGTACCATTTATTGGCCCACCTGTGGGTCTACGCTACATAAGTCTGAACTGGACGAACTTTTTCAAGATCCAATTTTATCAAAAGAAAGGGCTTAAAGAATGCTATCGAACCAGTGGTATTCCAAAATTGTAGTCATAAAAACAAAAATTAGAAAAATCAAAGTTCCTTCCTAAAAAAAAATTTAGTCGATTTTTGCTAAAATCTAACCGTTTTTCTTAAGGATTCATATTTACGCCTTAAGGTTTCTACACGTTATTTTTCATTATTATTCAATCTTAAGATATCTGGGATAAAGTAGACAATATTCCACGTCTTTTGGTTAAAGTATCAATTTTTTATCTTTAATACAGACCATTTAAAAGGCATGGGCGAATAAATGGATCAAAAGTGTAGCCATGTTCCTAATGTTCGCCCCATGGGCGAACAAGTGGAACTCCCTATAAAATCATGTTTCCTATTATTGGCCCATGGCCTTTTTCTCGTTTCTATTCCAATAAAAAGCGATTAAAAGCTTTAGGGGTGAACATTATAAAAAAATACCTTTACTTTGAGGTTTTTGTACAATTTAATGATGTAAATACCTAACACATAATTAGTTATTTACCTATGACTTGTGATAAAAAAAAAAAAGCCGTATCAACTGCTTTAGATAATATTTTCGGCAGCTTTATATTTAATATAAATGATTATCAATATAAATAATAATAATAATAATAATAATAATAATAATAAAAGAGTGGAGGTATCAATTACAGCATCCAATCCTCACTGCTGTAATTGAAGACTGAAAAATTAGATAATTGGTGGATGTGTCCATTTCACTATCCATTTCTCACTTCTGGAACTAGTGCAACTGAAGAATGAAAACTATAGAAAATTAGTGGATGTCCCAATTTCACCATCCATTTCTCACTGCTGTAACTGGAA